>NW_027174855.1:0-45300 GCF_000390325.3 Nicotiana tomentosiformis
TCGTGGCCTATCGGTTTGGGTCGTGACATGTAGCTCCGGTGATGAAACCCCTTTGTTCCAATAGAGTAAGCATGACATTGGTTATTTGAAAATTGCCTGCCCGATTCCAGGGCGGGACAATTGCACTTGTGTAGCCTTCATTGGGCAACACCCGGTGTGCTGCCCTTGGAGGAGGTGGGGGAGGGTTTGGAACATTGTCATGAGGAGGGCGGCCTCTTCTTTGTAGTTGAGGTTCAAGATGAACCTCATCCACTTCATTTTCATCTACCTCCTCCCCCTGAGGAATATGTTCGAGGGCCTCGTTAAGAGCCATTTGGTACCTAAAAGCAACTGACACACAAAAATTAGAAAAACAGAAGGAAAGAAGAACAAAATACACAAATAGTTAGATATATTGCTAAGACCGTCTAACTCCGTAGCGACGACGCCAAAAATTGATTGGGTCCAAGCCTGCACTACTATTGAGTAGCGAGGATGGTCGATGCAGTTTTACCCAACAAGGTCGGGAGTTAATGTATTTGGTGGATATATAACGGGTAGCAAGAATCTAGGGCAAGCTTGATTAATTTGGGATCGTAATACAGTTATCACACCCAAGTACTCACTCTATACCTCTCGATAGTTAGAGCGATTTTGCCCAATTTGGCTTTCTCAAGTCCAAATGGGTATTCAATTTCTTGAGTTCAAGTCGGGTATTACTATCTATAGGTTTAACCCTTTAATTGGGGCTATCAATTTCTTGAGTTCACACCAATTCCTTTTTAGTCTAGTTTTCCTAGACTTAGTCCCTCCTTCTCAAGAAGAGACTACGTTATAAAGGCATGAATCAGTGTTTGCAACCACTAATTCTACAATTCTAGCAAGAACTAGGCTAAATATCACTAACCCATAAACATTCAAGCCCGAAAATTCAATACTAATTAAATACCCACACTAGGGTTGGGTGACAACCCTAGTTATGGGTCTAGCTACTCATAGAAATAGCAGAAATCAAAGACGAAGAGAAGATAAAATTAGTAATACTAGATTAAAAGATGAAAATCTATTGTTATAAGGTGAATCTAATACAAAATTGCTCAAAAGGGAAGTTCCAGCCGTCTCACGTGCTCAGAGAATACACAACATAACCTAAAATTGAAAAAAAGTTCCATTTATACTAAGCTAAAATTTCCGGACAAAAATACACCCGCAGAGGTTACGCAACTGCATTATTCTTATCGCGGACGCACTTTTGCTTTAGCGGCCGCGTAATTTTGATCACGGTCTGCGTTCTTCACTTCTGGATCTAGGTTGAGCATGATTTTATGGACCGCGTAATTTCCATCACGGTCGCATAGGAAACTTCATCGGCCGCATAATCTTGACGCGGACCACACTTCTTGTTTTTGCTTAAAATGTAAGCTCTCTAAACCTCAGCAACCGCTGTCGCGTCCGCGCAGGTACTTTCACGGTCGCACCTTTCTAACGCGGTCTGCATTCATGTTTTAGCCCAAAAATCCATCTCTCTGAATCTTCCTTTCGCGGACCTCGAAATAGTGCTCACGACCACGTTGTAGCTTTCACGGCCACACAATATTTGTGCGGTCCGCAATTCACATATTTTGGGCCAGTCTTGGTTTTTGTTCAAGTTTTGACTCCTTTATGAGTTGATTATGAGTTTTGGCTCATTTTGAACAATCCCTGCAAGCAAGCATATTACATTAGTTTCCGGGAATACCTTCACGCATATTTGGCCCTAAACACAAGTAAAAGAGAGCAAATAATAGGTTAAAATCCCTACTTATCAATCCAGGTACTTTCGGATACGGCGGCTGCTATGTTTCGGAGAATAATGGCTGGAGATTATCGATGTAGCTTCTTGGCATCCGCAGACCTTGACTCTCTATTCTTTAAGTTATTTGCACTGTTCTATACTTCCAGACACTGTTTTATCAGGCAGACTATGTCATCATTTAGATGCTCTTGTACTCAGTGACACCGGGTTTTGGGAGTGTTTTTGTATCAGTATTTTTGGGATTTTCAATTAAATCTAAATATTATGTTTTCAATCGTAAAAGAATTTCTGATTATTGAGGTTGTCGTCTTGCCTAGTAAAGAGATAGGCGCCATCATGACAGGTGAGATTTTGGGTCGCGACAGTGTCACATGATGAATCGGTGAGTATTTATGTTACACCCCATGTTTTCGTGCGTAAAAATACGCCATAAGTGAATTGATGAAAGCTCGGGAGTGAGATATTACATCCCGCATTTTCGTACATTAAAGTTTTGTCGTAAGATAATCAACATAAGTATGGAATGAGTTTATTTTCAGATTATAAGCATTATGCTATTTTAAACACATGATAAGTAAGTTCGTGAAGGAGAAAGGGTAAGCAAATCAAAGGAAATGAATTTTGTCGAAGTTTGACATTTTGGGATTAAATACGGTCCGAGCTATAATACCCGATATTTATGGACTAGTGCCATACAAGGTAATACGGTCCCCAGCATTACCTAGTTAATTAATAATTAGTGGTTGTCTTTGGATAAAGACTAAAGTCGTTGGATAAGAATTAAATCAAAAACATGGCAGCCCTTAAATTTGGCAATAAAAGCCACTATGTGACTCATAAAAGACATGGCAAGGTGTCACCTTATTAGAACATTTAACAAGATTCACTTAGTTTAAGCCTTTTGAACGTGAATCATACAAATATAGGCACTTTGGCATTCTTTAAGCCTTCTTCAACGTGATTTACACAAATAATGTTGTGAAGATACAACATCACGTTTCAGAGAGATTGCATACGTGATTTACAATGGTCAGAGCTGTAACAAGAGATTTTGCGATTCTAAGGAAGTACGGTGCAATCTTTCTCAAGAATATCATACGGATTGTTTCCTACTCCGATCTTGCCATCACATGATTTGTCGCAATTGACGTGTATTAGAGGGATTGTCAAGAGAATCAACTCAGGTATGTTAAGGTTAAGCCCTTCCTTCATTTTGGCATGATCTCGTAGTTACATGAGTTTGATAACGAGGCATAAAAAGAAATTCATATTCCGGAATTTATGTATATTTTCCTAATCTTGGAAGTTACAATATTCTCTTTATCGGGACTTCATATTAAATTGAGTATTTTCTTTTTCCAGTCAAGAGAGCAGAGAGTCTATATATACAGTATTACAGTATTTTCATTATCATCGAGCTATAATCGATGAGCAGGCCCCTATTAGACAACCTCTGATTAGATGGTAAGTTATACACCGAGCCTCCTGTGGCCGAGCGCCTATGAGCGAGCCCAGTTGGAAGAGATACAGAGCCTAGTATGGCCGAGCGCCTACGAGCGAGCCAACTACGGTAGAGCAGTTATATATATACCGAGCCTCATAAGGCCGGACAACTATTTTACTTACTATATTGAGAGAGTTGAGTCAGTATCAACAGGTAAGCATATCTTCAGATTATCATTGACTACCAGTTGCTTTCAGTTATTATATTATCAGTTCAGTTTTAGCTTTCAGTATAGTGCCTTACATACTCGGTACATTATTTCGTACTGACGTCCCTTTTTTGGGGGCGCTGTATTTCATGCGTGCAGATTCAGACAGACAGACGGGTAGACCTCCTTATTAGGTGTTGCCCAAGTTCAGCTTGATCGGTAAGCTCCATACCCTTCGGAGTTGCCGGGTCTAGAGCTTTACGTACATCTTTGTATATATATATATATATATATATATATATATATATATATATATGTTATAAGTAGGTCGGAGCCTTGTTCTGATCACAGTACATCCATCAGTAGAGGCTTGTAGACATATCCTGTCAGTTAATGCAGTATGTTGGGCTTGTAGGCCTTTTATGTACATTTTGTTGGATTGTCAGCTGTAATAGTTATGACGGCCTTGTCGGCCCAGCTTTTTATTGATATTTAGTCAGTATTCGCAATTGTCTTTCAATGGTGCATTCACAATAGTTATGACGGCCTTAGTCGCAATTTGGTACGCGAGGATAGGTGAGGCACCAAGTGCCGGTCTCGCCCCCAGGATCGGGGCGTGACAAAAGTTGTATCAGAGTAGTCCTGCCCTAGGGAGTCTACAAGCCGTGTCTAGTAGAGTCTTGCTTATGGGTGTGTCATGCACCACACTTATAAGCAGGAGGCTACAAGGCATTTAGGACTGTCACTCTTTCTTCTTACTCTAGTTCGTGTGGTAGAGCTCAGTTGTAAGAACTCAATTTCCTAAACTCTATCTTTTCCATAATACAATGATGCCTACATCCAGAAAGACAATTGGTAAGAGATTAAATGTGGCTATGGAAGAGTTGAGTCAGAGGAACTGGATTTTTCATGATGCTTATGATAAGTAAATGTAAGGTCTTCAGTAAATCATATGTGTACTAAGCCTCTTGATAAGGAGCCTTAAGACATGAATATCTATCCACCTTTATGGTGAAAGGCAATGAGAGATTCAGAAGATAGATACAAATCTCAACAAGTAAAATAATCAAGATGAAGAAGTGTACGAGGTACCCAGTTAGTGAAAATGATCGTTATTAACAATTCAGGCAGAGAGATATAAGCAATGTAAGTTACCTTCAACAGTAACAAAGGTATGTGCAATTAGCCACATCCATCTCAGTTATGCCCAACAGGGGATAACATGTGTAGTTTAAGAGAAGGACGGGATATCAGGATTCGGCTAGGGTTAGAGTAACCCAAAATGGTATTAAAAAGGTGCTAATAGACCTCCTTGTGAGACACCTAGATGGCGCACTCAAAAATAGTACAACTAGATATGAGTACTATAAAGATAGACACTAGAATCCTGAAGGGATAAATATTACCTTAGTATGGCTCCCGTCCCTAGTAGAGAGAGAATGATAGGCAACCCGAAGAGCCAATAGATAGAGCAAGGGGAGCTAAAAGCAAAAGAATGTCTAGTTAAAGTTTTCAGAATAAAGTGATAGACAAAAATATTAGCAGGGAAATAAGAAGGGAGTTAATAAAGAATTATGAGTAAGATGTGATACATGGATGACGACGGTAGACAAAACAATGATGACAGTATTACAGAGTCTATAGACAAGGAAAGGAAAATTCGAGAGGTAACAAGCCTTGAGGAAACAAAAGGGTATAAGTCATAAAGTCACATCCTCATTTCGAGAAAAAAGTCTGTGGCTCTAACCTGATTACCAGAAAGAAAAGTTAGACCCTAGAGTAATAGAAATCAGTATGGATTGGTGAACAAGATAGCATTCCGGCGATGATAGAAAAGTTAGGCACTGAGTGATTTGGTAATGGTCCGCATCATGAGAATTTCAGATAGCATTCCGGCGATGATAGAATGAACAACAGAAAAAGATTCATAAGAAATTCAGAGAATGGTAATTCAGGAAGACGCTTTCCTAAAGCAAGCAATGTGAGCAAAGTTAAGCTTAAGGGACTGTGTTTGCTAGTTACACCCTCGCGAGTAAGAAAATTTGTTATCCTTGGTCCAGAAGGATTACCACAAGGTGAGTAAGGGTCATCGATAATGTGAAAAGACGCCAAAGATGAAGAGATAAAATATCTACACGTAGATCATCGTAGCACTGAATCATAGTACTCCCCTAAAGGGGGAAATATGGAGTGATGTGGCATTAAGTCAGGATTAAGTGGTTCTAGTAATAATGGAATGGTAAAGGAAGAATGCGATAAAAAGGAGAGAGGGATGGAATTTCACTTATTCAAATCCTACAGATATGCTACGATTCCAGAACATTAGGCAAACACGACGTCAAGGAAAGGAAGTAAGGGTTCCTACCCAAAATGTTATTGATAGATAAGGAGCCAGTGCGAGAGGTAAGTTAAGATAAATGGAATAACCAAAGAAAGATTTCACGGAATATTGATATAAGAATGGGCTAACGACTACATATTAGTTGATTCAGGAAGAGCCTAGTTATGGCTAGACCAGAGGTTACAGACGAATCGGCAGATCGTGCAAGATAAGCATAGTAAAACCCAATATAGTGAATTCAGCCTCGCAGTAATGTCCTTGTAATACTTGAGATATATTCAGATAGGAGTCGGGGTAGTTAAAGGTACCGTATGAATGTTACGGGAATAAAAGAGAGTGCCACTGAGAAGACAGTCAAAATACTAGTTCAGAGGCAACCCTACAAGCACAAGGGCGTGGAGATAAGTAACTATGAGAAATTATATTCAAGGAAGGACATCAAAAGGTCCGTAATAAGCTCACAACTTTATAAGAGTCGGAGGGTCCTCCCTAAATACTACAATGAAAGACTAGCTGAGAAAGTAAGGAAGAAGGCTTCAACCTAAGCTCAGTGACCTAAAAAGGAAATGGTTGTGTAATAACAAGTCTCCACACAACATTGCATGCACTCCATAAGAAAGTGTCACCCACCGTGGCTAATTAACGGGGAGTAAAATCCGAAGTGATATTCAAGATCATATGAGTTGTATGGGGTTCCAATATGTATGGGCACTGAGATAAGCTATGTAGGCACGCAACAAGGCGGCAGAAAGACCAGGAAAGGTAATAGATTACGTGTAAAGGAAGTAGAGAAGGAACGGAAGGAATTATTCGATCAATGATCCAGAATTATTAAAGGATTGTATCATGGATATTCCTCAGCGCCCATGAAAGGCTAAATGTAATAACTAATACCATGAACCACAGATCGGGAGGTAGCTTAAGCCTACATAAAGGCTGATCAGAAGAAGGAGGAAACTAAAGGGTTACATCAACAAAGTAAATCAAGAATCTGATTATTGAACCCAGAAAATTATAGAAATTGTGATGGAGAACATTACAGGATCACTCTTAATATCAGAGGTACCAGAGGGATAGTACAACAACCATATTCTATAACGGCCCTACGATAAAGCCGGTTAGAAAAGTACCAACCTCATAAGAAGTCAATACGAAGCTCCCACCGGATTGTGTATGCGCCAGAGGTGCAAGTATTATAATAGAGCTTCAAGTTATGGACGTGAATAATACCTATGTGGAAGGGAGGTCATGAAAGAGATAGAAGATACGATGCGAGATTTTAAGGTAAGTAAGGTAAAGGTGAACAACGTACAAGATACTCAAAGGAAAGATATCGTGAATAGTACATGCTTTAGATAGAAGGCTAGAAGCACTGGGATTCAATATCCAAGAACGATAGCATCATCGTCAGTGGAGTACCTTCCAGCCTATGGTTTCTAAGTACCGAGAGATCTAGTCAAGGGAGTAAAGAAGAGTATGATACAATATGATGTCTTGCTCGATGTTCCAGAAATAACGTAAGGATATCTATGGTGCAAGCAAGTTGAAAGGACATTGCCAGTAGAATAAATGGATATGTGTAAGTGGAAAACTAAAGTATGGTAAAGCGACAAGGTTTTAGGAAGTCAAGAATAAGGATAAGAAAGGGCGAGTGAGAAGGTGACGAGAATGGATAGGTTCTCACGATTAAGCTCATGAAAACAAGAAGAGTTGATTGGTTCTATAAGTTATACAAAGCTCAGTATAGCCTGAATGAACTCAAAGGAGTCTAAGACTAATGGCATTTAGAAGAAATTGAATGCTGCCCTGGTAGTAGAATGAGGGTGTAATTGTGATGGATAAAGAATAATGTTTGGGCCTTCGATTGAGTAATGACTTGAAGAGGATTTCACGAATTGTACGGGATTAAAATAGCCACATAAGGTGAATCACATTGGGATATTATGAAATATGGTTATGGAAGTATAGTATCGACCCTAGGTGGATCAATCTAATTACTATAGATATCCCCAATGAGACGTAAGCCCTAGTGGCAGTGTTACATAAGATATCAAGTTAGTTGTAGTAGATGATAGATCAATATTGAGTTGAATGACCAATGGATGGACACAAGTCACAAAGTATGAGGTGAGATTAGGCCGTCATTCTTAAGATGAACAAGTAATGAGGAAGCATTAAAGGACTTAAATTTATACATATGGGATAAGTAATGAAAGTAACCTGGAGTTCGGTAACAGACCTCATTTACGATAAATCAAAGTAAGAGTTATGGTATAGCATGACCTACATATATGCAGTAAATTCATACGAATGGATAAGCGGATCTATGAAATAAGATATAGCAATATTCGTAAGTTCAAAAAAAAAGTACCGAGCAAAGAACTTCAAGTATACCTATAGATGCCCAGAGAGACATCTTGTCAAACTCTGTATATGTTTACAAAGTGAGGCCTAGAGATTGGCTAAAAGCTGGAGGGAAAAGAAGAGAAGAGTCGCATAGGCGCACATACAAAGTTAGAGTCGTAAAGGCTACATGATAGAAGGTAGCAATAGTTACGAGATTAGAAAGGTTTCGACCACAAGTTGTGATATGAGAAAGAGGACTAAAGGAGGGAATACCCTATACTTTGGATTTATCCAAAGAACAGTTGCCTACATGGCTAGAAGAATATTAAAGTATTTGCAAGAGCTATGAGTTATGAGAATGACAAGTGCATCAGTCAACATTCGAGGACGAATGTTCCAAAGGGGGAAATGATGTTACACCCCATATTTTCGTATGTAAAAATATGCCATGAGTGAATTGATGAAAGCTCGGGAATGAGATATTACATCCCGCATTTTCGTACGTTAATGTTTTGTCGTAAGTTAATCAACATAAGTTCGGGAATGGGATTATTTTGAGATTATAAGAATTATGCTATTTTAAACACACGATGAGTAAGTTCGTGAAGGAGAAAGGGTAAATAATTCAAAGGAAGTGAATTTCTTTGAAGTTTGACATTTTGGGATAAAATACGGTCCGAGCTATAATACCCGATATTTAAGGACTAGTGCACTACAAGGTAGTACATGACCATGATAGTAAGTTATATAAGGTATGTTAAAAGTGAGTGGTATTTTAAGTAAGTCGAGATAATTCTTAATTATGTGGGTAATTGGTTAATTATTGGGTAATGGGGCTTTACCTAGTTAATTAATAATTAGTGGTTGTCTTTGGATAAAGAATAAAGTGTTTGGATAAGAATTAAATAAAAAACGTGGCAGCCCTTAAATTTGGCAATAAAAGCCACTATGTGACTCATAAAAGACATGGCAAGGTGTCACCTTATTAGAACATTTTAACAAGATTCACTTAGCTTAAGCCTTTTGAACGTGAATCATACAAATACAGGCACTTTGGCATTCTTTAAGCCTTCTTCAAAGTGATTTACACAAATAATGTTGTGAAGATACTACATCACGTTTCAGAGAGATTGCATACGTGATTTATAATGGTCGGAGCTGTAACGTGAGATTTTGCTATTATAAGGAATTACGGTGCAATCTTTCTCAAGAATATCATACGGATCTTTCCATACTCTGATTTTGCCGTCACATGCTTTGTCGCAATTGACGTGTATTAGAGGGATTGTCAAGAGAATCAACTTAGGTATGTTAAGGCTAAGTCCTTCCTTCATT
Organism: Nicotiana tomentosiformis; assembly: GCF_000390325.3. NCBI lineage: Eukaryota > Viridiplantae > Streptophyta > Magnoliopsida > Solanales > Solanaceae > Nicotiana > Nicotiana tomentosiformis. Next base: position 9,449 of record NW_027174855.1, read on the forward strand.
TTGGCATGATCTCGTAGTTACGGCACGATCTCGTAGTATTTCCTTTTTCCAGTCAAGAGAGTAGAGAGTCTATATATACGGTATTACAGTATTTTCAATATAATCGATGAGCAGGCCCCTATTGGACAACCTCTGATCAGATGGTAAGTTATATACCGAGCCTACTATGGCCGAGCGCCTATGAGCGAGCCCAGTTGGCTGAGATACAGAGCCTAGTATGGCCGAGCACCTATGATTGAGCCTACTACGGTAGAGCAATTATATATATACCGAGCCTTATAAGGCCGGACAACTATTTTACTTACTATATTGAGAGAGTTGAGTCAGTATCAGCAGGTAAGCATATCTTCAGATTATCATTGACTTCCAGTTACTTTCAGTTATTATATTATCAGTTTAGTTTCAGCTTTCAGTATAGTGCCTGACATACTCGGTACATTATTTTGTGCTGACGTCCCTTTTATGGGGGCGCTGCATTTCATGCGTGTAGGTTCAGACAGACAGACGGGTAGACCTCCTTATTAGGTGTTGCCCAAGTTCAGCTTGATCGGTATGCTCCATACCCTTCAGAGTTGCCGTGTCTAGAGATTTACGTACATCTTTGTGTGTATATATATATATATATATATATATATATATATATATATATATATATATATATATATGTTACGAGTAGGTCGGAGGCTTGTTACGATCACAGTACATCCATCAGTAGAGTCTTGTAGACATATCCTATCTATTAATGCAGTATGTTGGGCTTTCTGGCCTTTTATGTACATTTTGTAGGATTGTCAGTTGTAGTAGTTATGACGACCTTGTCGGCCCAGCTTTTTATTGATATTTAGTCAGTATTCGCAATTTTCTTGCAATATGGCCCATGGCTAAAGTATGACATTATATGTTCAGAGTCCCTTAGTCGCAAGTTGGTACGTGAGGATAGGTGAGGCACTAAGTTTCAGTCTCGCCCCCAGGTTCGGGGCGTGAAAATTTATGAGATTTATATGTTTCCTACATCATTAGTAGTGTTGGGAAGGTTTGGAACAAGGTTCTGGGTTATATAAAGATAGTTACCAGTACTGGGTTGGATTTTGGGCAACTATTATGGCCGGTGATGTTGATATGGGCTTATGAGTGATGTGTTTCATCATGTGGTTATACCTTGTTGATTTATGCATGAGTTTTTATGGCGGGTTTCAGTTGATACAGTGTGTTTATGTGAAGATCGGGTTTTTTGTGAAATGCTTGGATGTTGAAATTTGGTTCTGAGGCATATTAGTAGAATTGGGGCGCGATTCGTGGTTTTGGTGTTGTTTGATATGATTTGAGGCTTTGAGTAAGTTCACATTGTGTTTTGGGATTGGATGGTGTGGTTGGCCAGGGTCCCGGGGGCTTCGAGTGTGTTTCAGATGGGTTTTAGACCATTTCTTCATGTGTTGGAACTTTTGATTTCTATGCTTCTGGTATTTCTCTTCGCGATCTCGAAGAATGTGTTGCAATCGCGTAGAGTCTTCGCTGGCAGGTGGCTTTTTGCTCTTCGCGTTCGTGAAGATAAGGATGCGTTAGCAAAGCCTTGGGGTGTTTGTTCATCGTGAACGTGAGTGTAAGTTAATCATGATACTTTTGAGGTTGCAAATATTTAAGATCATGAACTATAAGTACCAAGAGGGTTTGAAGGATTAGAAGCTAAAATAATCGGAAAAAAAAAGTTTCATCGAAACGCCAAGTTGGGAATGCTATAACCCGTACTTTAGGGGTGATACTAGGATGATTAACATGATAAGGAGGTGATATTATTAGGTATTTTTGTCATATTATAGTCATGTGTTATATTTTGAAGTCAAACGAGTTAGGAAACAAAAGTTGTCGCAAGTTACGTTGATAATCTTACATAAAAATTAGGTCTAATGTTACTAGGATTTTCTCTTAATGTAATTAGATTTACAGGGTGATACAACCATAAAATTAAAGATATACAAGTGTAGTTTCCAACTCATCAAACCATTTGTCGATACAACATCGGATTATACATATATTCACTTTTTCAAAAACTGCACAAGCAACTCCTTTTGGGACCCCCAAGTTCGGTTGAAGTTTATCTTGATATATAAAGTTGTAGCCTTCATATCTAAGGCTCACTTCCACCCAAATCAGACCTAAAAAGTCTCTCTAGACATCCTAAATACATCCTTAGGGTTTTGAAGCAATTCCATCATTCGCAATTCAAAATCAAGACGCGAACACATCAACGCAATACTTACGATATAGGTAAGACTTTGCCATCCCCCTTTCTCATTATAACTCGTTATTTGGAAAGAGCTTCGTGGTTAAGGAAGCTTTTCACCTTTGTATTTTACTTATACAAGCATAAGTAAGGTGTGGATAAAAGGGAACAAGTTTGGAATCAAGAACACAAGAGGTATGTAGGGTTTTCGTTTTGTTTTCGACATGATTTGGTTTAGCTATGTTCTTTCCTTTATTCTTGATTTATTAGGGTTGTTCAAGGGAAATTTTAGCATGTATTGTATCCTTGTATATTATTGAATTCCACATGTGAATTGTGGAAGTAAATAGATTAGGTTGGAACTTCAAAACACAACAAGAGCAAAAGGGCAAATCCTCATTTGGCCTATGCAATCTAGACTTTCGTTTGTTCCGTTCTTTTGATGTTTTATGTATACCTAAATCCCATATGATCATAATAGATTCATTTAAGATTACATAAGCTTAATTATCATGTGTTGATGCTTAGATTATTCCTAAATCAGATTTAGACTTTCATGTCACAAGTTAGCCACTATGAGTCGACATTACATTTACAATTCCATTTTGTCGATCGTTTGATACTATTGTGGATAACTAGATATCCTTGAGTTTGATTTTATCACCTTGGTTGAGTATCCATTCCTGCGTATATTGCGGTGCTTACTGTTGTTTTTGGTGATCATCAAGTTTTAGGGGAAACTCTACCGAATTTTTTGGAAATTCGAAGAGTTTGACAAATCTTGAGTTCCTTGGTTCTAAATTGATTATAGAGGGATCCTAATGAGTTAATTTATTTTAATATCTTATGTACATACTCATTTTCTCCCTAAAATGGTGATAGGCTCCTCTGTCCAACTTATGGACAACGAGCGTCAGATTACATTTGTGATTCTGTTTATGGTTTCCTTCATGATCTCTTTAGTCCATATGATGTTACCACATGTATTATGCCTCATACATGCTTACATTGATTATGCTTGAGATATATATATCCCATAACACCAGCAAGGCCTATTGATTATATGATAGGGGGAGATAGCCTATAACTCCAGCGAGGTCTATTGATTATATGCTGGGGGATAGAGTCCACAACAGCAGCCGAGACTATTGATTATATATTTACTTGCTTGGGTGGGGGGGGGGAGGGATAGCCCATAACACCAGTCAAGCATGTTATGTATGCGTATATAGCTACAGTGTGTATTGCAAGACAATACATGAGGCTGGTTCAGTTTTACAGTTACCTGATTTGGGGGACATAGCCCGTAACACCGGACATGTACCAGTTCAGATACTAGTTCAGTTTCAGCACAGTTTCAGCTTAACCTTCAGTTAAGTTCCAGATCATTTGCTAGTTCAAACTCTTGTTTAGCTTTCAGCTTATATTCAGATTTTCAGCTTACAGTCATACTATAGTAAGCTTTACATATGCTTTCCACCCTACATACTTTGTACATATCGTACTCATGTCATTTTCAAGGTGCTCCATTTTATGTCGCGCAGGTATCGATAGATCAACATTTGAGTCACATCAGTTGGCCATCCACCAGTTGTTGGAGTCTTTCCGCTTACTCCTGGAGTTACTTATCTTTATGTGTACAATTAGCTAGTTTGGGTATGACGGGGTCATGTTCCATCCAGTACCTTTTTAGTTCAGCACTGCTACAGGCTTGTAGATACGCACATGTGTAGTTAGTATGTTTCTATATGTCAGATTTTGTTATCCTTGTCAGCGTTCCAGATTTTACAGTTCTTATCGGTTATGCTTATGCTTTTAAAGTTTATCCGTTTATATTCATGACTAGTAGATTATCAATAAGTTTAGTGATGATCGACACCTAGTGTCAGTTATTCATCGTGACCCTAGGCTGGGTCGTGAAAAACATGATATCAGAGAAAGGTTTAGTCCTATGGTGTATGCAGGCCATGCCTAGTAGAGTCTTGTTTATTGATGTGTTTTTTTCACCACACTTATAGATAGAAGGCTACAAGATATTTAGGATGGTTCCATTTCTTTACGGTCTATATTGTGCGATAGAACTAAGTCGTATGTATTCGCTCCTAATATCTATCTTATTTATCTTCTCAGTGATACCTATTAGTACTAAACGACATGCGTCAGCCGCTAGTATGGGTCAAACCCGTCGGAGAACATGGTTTCTATTGAGGAGGATTCGTCCGAGGATCCATATGAGTCATTTGTTCAAGCAGTTTCGATTCCGCCAACAGCGAATGGGTGAGAGGAGTTCGACCTCACCAAGTCCCTTAGTTTCGTTATTAGGGCCAGTTGATTGGGGTATAAAAGGTGTGGTGCAGGGATTGGCAAAGCTGGGTCACCCCAGGCTCAAAAATATATCAGGGTATTTACAGACACTAGCTCTTCTGACGAGCCAAATAGTTCATAGTCTTCGGAGTCTGTTAATCAGGGTTCTTCTGTGTATGTCATGGGATATGCGAATGAAGAGGATAGTTGTTAGGCCAAGAGGATGAAAGTAGCTGATAACTTTGTGAGGATTCTGCTTCGAAGTGTGTTTAATCGAAGCTCTCATACAGGATCGAGGCAGGATGGTTATACGTTCATTAATCCCTCCACTAAAATTTCCTACATTATGAACTCAGGAGGAAACTTATTATTAGTTATACAGGAATGAATGTTATTCCAGGAGCAATAGACTGTGATTGTAAAAGGGGGGACCAGAGTAGAAGTAACAGGACCGCAACACTGCTCTAGCAGGCTAAGAAGATATGGGTTTTACTTCATCTTACAGAGAAGACCCTGGCAAAATTTACATAGGTCTCTAAGAGTTAACATTAGAGGACCAAGGGAGGAGAGGGGAGTGACTTAGCACCTTAAGAAGTTAGAACTGTGATGGCTCTAATGCCCTAGAGAGGAAACCGTGGATAGTACACGACATTTTGGGGAAGTCAAAATAATGGAATACAAAGTTAAGAATTCGGTTAATAAGTTTACAACCTGAAGGTGTCAGTTACTAGAAGATTGATTAACAGACTCATAGGCGACGAATGGATTAGGAAGTACTTTTAATGAGGGAGGGTGTCCTAACCCCACGAGAGCCCGATAGATGTTTCATTGGAGTATAGCACAGGAAGGTATATGCGTTTAGAATTGCTGAGTATTTCATGTAGATCTGGCAAGTTTAAACATTCGAGGACTAATATTTTAAGGGGGAGGGGGAGGATGTTACATCCTGCTTTTTCGTATGTTAACATTTTGCTGTAAGTTAATCAACGTAAACTCAGGAATGAGATTACTTTTGAGGTTATACGTATTTATGCAATTTATAACTAGTGATAGATAAGTGTCGTGAAGTTCAGAGGATAAACAATCGAAGAAAATGAGTTTCGTTGAAGTTTGACATTTTGGGATAAAATACGGTCAAATCTATAATACTCTGTATTTATGGACTAGGGCCATACAATGTACAACATGACCATGATAGTAAGGTATATAAAGTATGTTAAATTAGTATATTGAGTGAATTAGGATGGGATTAGGCTGCCATTCTTAAGATGAACAGAATAGGGAATTATTAAAGGACTTAGATTTATACATACAAGATAAGCAAGGAGAGAGTAACCTAGGGTTGGGTAGCAGACCTCGGTAATATTAAACCGAAGTAAGTGTTATGGTATAATATAACCTACCGAGATGCAGAAATGCTATAAGATAATCGAGGATATGTACAAAATATAGTAATAACCGTAAGTTCGACAAAGTACCAAGCAAAGAACATTAGTACACCTATAGATGCCTAGAGAGATAGTTTGTCATAGTTATGATATGTTCACAAAGTGAGACTTTTAATGATTGGATAAAAGCTGGAGGAAAAAGGAGAGAAAAGTCGCATAGGTGTGCATACAAGGACATAGTCGTACATGCTGCTTGACGAATGGTACCAACAGTTGCGATATTGGAAGAGTTCTTAACATAGGTCATGGTGTGAGAAAGAAGCCTGAAGGAGGGAATACCATGGCCTTTGGATTTATTTGCAGAATAGTTGCCAAGATTGAAAGGAAAATATAAAAATATTCGTAAGATTTATAGATTATGAGACTCATAACAAAATCAGTCAATATTTGAGGATGAATGTTCCAAAGGGGGAATGACGTTACACCCCATATTTTCCCGTGTAAAAGTACGTCGTAAGTCAGTTGATGTACGCTCCGAAAGTAAATCATCTTTGAAAGTACATAAAGTAAGTTAATCATGTTACTTTAGAGGTTACAAATATTTAATATCATGAACTTCATGTACCAAGATGCTAAACAAATCAAAGAAAATAAGTTTTGTTGAAACGGCAAGTTGGGAATGATATAACCCATACTTTTGGGGTGATAATGGCGTGATTAATATGATAAGGAGGTGGTATTATGAGGTATTTTAGTCATATTATAGTCGTGTGTTAATTTCAAAGTCAAACAAGTTAGGAAATAAAAGTTGTCGTAAGTTACTTTCATAATTTTACATAAAATTTGGGTCCAATGTTACTTAGATTTTCTCGTAATGTAATTGGAATTATGGGGTGATTGTATGTCCCCGTTACAATTTCCTAATGATTTAAGATTTTAAAGTGCGCCAGCGGTATTTGAGGATAGCGTATTCGAGTATTAAAAGAGACCTATGGGATAGAACCACATCATTTTGACATGAAAATATATGTTTAAGGTGTGTTGGATCATACTAAGGAGTTTTGTGAATGGCAAGAATTTGTGCGGAACAAGTTAGATACATTAAGTGGAAAGGATGTCTGAATTAGCACAAGACCCAAATTCAAATGAATGCCACTCCGAAAATATAATAACTTAGGTGGTGTTATACCTACCAAATTAAAACCCTTTGAGTCTAGTTTCCAACGCGTCAAACCGTTTGTCATTTGGATATTTCTACAGAACGATATGGCCATTTTACCGGACCTATGCCATATGCGCGCCCAGATGCGCGACCGCGCATATAAAGGGGTTTTTGCCTTATGTGCGCGCCCAGATGTGTGGTCACTTGACCAGGTGCATGGTTGCGGACGTAGGTGCCCTATAAATACCCCCAAGGCCGAGTCAAAAGAGGGGCTAAGTCATTTCTTTGAGCTAGGGCTTGCGTATCAAGGGGAACCCATCCTATACTTACGTCCCATGAACCAAGGTAATGTTTTTGGAGTAATTTTGGGTTGAAGATCCATAGATTTCCATTCAAATCCCCAAATTGGTCAAAAACACTACAAGTTGGAATTTTCAATAGTCTCGCTACAAGAGGTATGTCTACCATCTCTAACTACTCTATGGTGATTCTTTATGTATGAAATATATGTTAGGACTTATGGGATGGTGATTGGAAGCCATAAGTGCCTATCCTGGGTTGTGTTTGTGTTGTAGAGATTGTAAAATGGTTTAATTAATGAGATTGATGGTTGGGTGTGAATTGTTGGGCATGCGTGTGCTAATCGAAAGATATTGGTGAATCATTGGTATGGAAGGTGGTTGTTAGGTGAAGAAATTCCATTGAAGGAGGTTGTTGTAAGATATTCACGTTAGATGTTTGATAAAAAGTCTAAATGACTTAAAGTATAGAAATCATACTAATATTGGTACACATGTGTTGCATTGTTGTAGATTGAAGTTTCGTGCAACTAGCACCGCAAGGTGTCATGCGCATGGGGCTAAGCTAAGTACGTGACGATTTCCATCGGTTGTTATGAGTTGTGTCTGGCATCGCTCGTGGCGGCTGATGGCTATTGGCAACGGAACGGCTAGTCCTCGTGCAAGTAGCGCCGCAAGGTGCCATGTGCATGTGGCTAAGCTAAGTACGAACCGATTGCCATCGGTTGTTGCGGGCAACATCAGGAGGCGACATCGCTCGTGGCGGCTAATGGTTTTTGGCAACGGAGCGGCGAGGCCTCGTGCAAGTAGCGCCGCAAGGTGCCGTACGCATGGAGCTAAGATATGTACGTGCCGATTGCCGTCGGTTGTTGCGGGCAACATCGGGAGGCGACATTGCTCGTGGAGTCTAACGGCTTTTGGCAACGGAATGGCGAGGCCTCGTGCAAGTAGCGCCGAAAGGAGCCGTGCACATGTAGCTAAACTCAGTACGTTCCGATTGCCTTCGGTTGTTGTGGGCAACATCGGGAGGCGACATTGCTCGTGGCGTCTGATGGCTTTTGGCAACGGAAAGGCGAGGCCTTGTGCAAGTAGCGCCATAAGGTGCCGTACGCATGGGGCTAAGCTAAGTACGTGCCGATTGCCATCGGGTGTTGTGAGTTGTATCTGGCATCGCTTGTGGCAGCCGATGGCTTTGAGCAACGGAACAGCGAGGCCTTGTGCAAGTAGCGCCGCAAGGTGCCGTGCACATACGGCTAAGCTAAGTACGTGTCGATTGCCATTGGTTCTTGCGGGCAACATCGGGAGGTGACATCGCTCGCGGCGGCTGATGGCTTTTTGGTAACGGAACGGCAAGGCCTCGTGCAAGTAGCACCGCAAGGTGTCATGCGCATGGGGCTAAGCTAAGTACGTGTCGATTGCCATCAGTTGTTATGAGTTGTTCCTGGCATCGCTCGTGGCGGCTGATGGCTTTTGGCAACAGAACGGCTAGTCCTCGTGCAAGTAGCGCCGCAAGGTGCCATGCGCATGTGGCTAAGCTAAGTACGTGCCGATTGCCATCGGTTGTTGCAGGCAACATCGGGAGGCAACATCGCTCGTGGCGACTGATGGCTTTAGGAAACGGAATGGCGAGGCCCGTGCAAGTAACGCCGCAAGGTGCTGTACGCATGGGGCTAAGCTAAGTACGTGCCGATTGCCTTCAGTTGTTGTGAGTTGTATCTGGCATCGCTCGTGGCATCTGATGGCTTTTTGCAACGGAATGGCGAGGCCTCGTGCAAGTAGCGGCGCAAGGTGACGTGCGCATATGGGCTAAACTCAGTACGTTCCGATTGCCATCGGTTCTTGCGGGCAACATCGGGAGGCAACATAGCTCGTGGCAACTGATGGCTTTTGGCAACGGAATGGTGAGGTCTCGTTCAAGTAGCGCCGCAAACATGAGCCTAAACTCAGTACGTTTCGATTGCCATCGGTTGCTGTGGGCAACATTGGGAGGAGACATCGCTCGTGGCGGCTGATGGTTTTTGGCAACGGAACGGCGAGGCCTCGTGCAAGTAGCATCGCAAAGTGTCATGTGCATGGAGCTAATCTAAGTAGGTGCCGATTGCCATCGATTGTTATGAGTTGTGTTCGGCATCGCTCGTGGTGGATGATGGTTTTTGGCAACGGAACGGCTAGTCCGCATGCAAGTAGTGCCGCAAGGTGCCATGCGCATGAGGCTAAGCTATGTACGTGCCGATTGCCATCGGTTATTGCGGGCAACATCGGGAAGCGACATCGCTCGTGGAGGCTGATAGCTTTTTGCAACGGAACGGTGAGGCCTCGTTCAAGTAGCGGCGCAAGGTGACGTGCGCATGGGGATAAACTCAGTACGTTCCGATTGCCATCGGTTCTTGCGGGCAACATCGGGAGGCAACATAGCTCGTGGCGGCTGATGGCTTTTGGCAACGGAATGGTGAGGCCTCGTGCAAGTAGCGCCACAAACATGAGGCTAAACTCGGTACGTTTCGATTGCGCATGGGGAGGAGACATCGCTCGTGGCGGCTGATGGTTTTTGGCAACAGAACGGCGAGGCCTCATGAAAGTAGCACCGCAAAGTGTTATGCGCATGGGGCAAATCTAAGTAGGTGTCGATTGCCATCGATTGTTATGAGTTATGTCCGGTATCGCTCGTGGCGGCTGATGGTTTTTGGCAACAGAACGGCTAGTCCGCATGCAAGTAGCACCGCAAGGTGCCATGCGCATGTGGCTAAGCTAAGTACGTGCCGATTGCCATCGGTTATTGCGGGCAACATCGGGAGGCAACATAGCTCGTGGAGGCTGATGGCTTTTGGCAACGGAATGGCGAGGCCTCGTGCAAGTAGCGCCGCAAACATGAGGCTAAACTCAGTACGTTTCGATTGCCATCGGTTGCTGTGGGCAACATCGGGAAGAGACATCGCTCGTGGCGGCAGATGGTTTTTGGCAACAGAACGGCGAGGCCTCGTGCAACTAGCACCGCAAGGTGTCATGCGCATGGGGCTAATCTAAGTACGTGCCTATTGCCATCGGTTGTTATGAGTTGTGTCTGGCATCGCTCGTGGCGGCTGATGGCTTTTGGCAACGGAACGGCTAGTCCTCGTGCAAGTAGCGCCGCAAGGTGCCATGTGCATGTGGCTAAGCTAAGTACGTACCGATTGCCATCGGTTGTTGCGGGCAACATCGCGAGACGACATCGCTCGTGGCGGCTAATGGTTTTTGGCAACGGAACGGCGAGGCCTCGTGCAAGTAGATCCGCAAGGTGCCGTACGCATGGGGCTAAGATATGTACGTGCCGATTGCCATCAGTTGTTGCGGGCAACATCAGTAGGTGACATTGCTCGTGGAGTCTGATGGCTTTTGGCAACGAAATGGCGAGGCCTCGTGCAAGTAGCGCCGCAAGGAGCCGTGCGCATGTAGCTAAACTCAGTACGTTCCGATTGCCTTCGGTTGTTGTGGGCAACATCGGGAGGCGACATTGCTCGTGGCGTCTGATGGCTTTTGGCAACGTAATGGCGTGGCCTCTTGCAAGTAGCGCCGTAAGGTGCCGTACGCATGGGGCTAAGCTAAGTACGTGCCGATTGCCATCGGGTGTTGTGAGTTGTATCTGGCATCGCTTGTGGAAGCCGATGGCTTTTAGCAACGGAATGGCGAGGCCTTGTGCAAGTAGCGCCGCAAGGTGCCGTGCGCATACAGCTAAGATAAGTACGTGCCGATTGCCATCGGTTCTTGCGGGCAACATCGGGTGGCGACATCGCTAGTGGCGGCTGATGGCGTTTTGGTAACGGAACGGAAAGGCCTCGTGCAAGTAGCACCGCAAGGTGTCATGCGCATGGGGCTAAGCTAAGTACGTGCCGATTGCCATCAGTTGTTATGAGTTGTGCCTGGCATCGCTCGTGGAGTCTGATGGCTTTTGGCAATGGAATGGAGAGGCCTCGTGCAAGTAGCGCCGCAAGGTGCCATGCACATGTGGCTAAGCTAAGTACGTGCCGATTGCCATTCGGTTGTTGCAGGCAACATCGGGAGGCAACATCGCTCGTGGCGACTGATGGCTTTAGGAAACGGAATGGCGAGGCCTCGTGCAAGTAGCGCCGCAAGGTGCCGTACGCATGGGGCTAAGCTAAGTACGTGCCGATTGCCTTCAGTTGTTGTGAGTTGTATCTGGCATCACTCGTGGCATCTGATGGCTTTTGGCAATGGAACGGAGAGGCCTCGTGCAAGTAGCGGCGCAAGGTGACGTGCGCATATGGGCTAAACTCAGTACGTTCCGATTGCCATCGGTTGTTGTGGGCAACATCGGGAGGCGATGCGCTTGTGGGCAACATCAGGAAGAGACATCGCTCGTGGCGGCAGATGGTTTTTGGCAACAGAATGGCGAGGCCTCGTGCAACTAGCACCGCAAGGTGTCATGCGCATGGGGCTAAGCTAAGTACGTGCCGATTGCCATCGGTTGTTATGAGTTGTGTCTGGCATCGCTCGTGGCTGCTGATGGCTTTTGGCAACGGAACGGCTAGTCCTCGTGCAAGTAGCGCCGCAAGGTGCCATGTGCAAGTGGCTAAGCTAAGTACGTACCGATTGCCATCGGTTGTTGCGGGCAACATCGCGAGGCGACATCGCTCGTGGCGGCTAATGGTTTTTGGCAACGGAACGGCGAGGCCTCGTGCAAGTAGCGTCGCAAGGTGCCGTACGCATGGGGCTAAGATATGTACGTGCCGATTGCCATCGGTTGTTGCGGGCAACAATCGGGAGGCAACATTGCTCGTGGAGTCTGATGGCTTTTGGCAATGGAATGGAGAGGCCTCGTGCAAGTAGCGCCGCAAGGAGCCGTGCGCATGTAGCTAAACTCAGTACGTTCCAATTGCCTTCGGTTGTTGTGGGCAACATCGGGAGGCGAAATTACTCGTGGCGTTTGATGGCTTTTGGCAACGGAACGGCGAGGCCTCGTGCAAGTAGCATCGTAAGGTGCCGTACGCATGGGGCTAAGCTAAGTACGTGCCGATTGCCATCGGGTGTTGTGAGTTGAATCTGGCATCGCTTGTGGCAGCCGATGGCTTTTAGCAACGGAACGGCGAGGCCTTGTGCAAGTAGCGCCGTAAGGTGCCGTGCGCATACGGCTAAGCTAAGTACGTGCTGATTGCCATCGGTTCATGCGGGCAACATCGGGAGGCGACATCGCTCGTGGCGGCTGATGGCTTTTTGGTAACGGAACGGCAAGGCCTCGTGCAAGTAGCACCGCAAGGTGTCATGCGCATGGGGCTAAGCTAAGTACGTGCCGATTGCCATCAGTTGTTATGAGTTGTGCCTGGCATCGCTCGTGGCGGCTGATGGCTTTTGGCAACAGAACAGCTAGTCCTCGTGCAAGTAGCGCCGCAAGGTGCCATGCGCATGTGGCTAAGCTAAGTACGTGCCGATTGCCATCGGTTGTTGCAGGCAACATCGGGAGGCAACATCGCTCGTGGCGACTGATGGCGTTAGGAAACGGAATGGCGAGGCCTCGAGCAAGTAGCGCCGCAAGGTGCCGTACGCATGGGGCTAAGCTAAGTACGTGCTGATTGCCTTCAGTTGTTGTGAGTTGTATCTGGCATCGCTCGTGGCATCTGATGGCTTTTGGCAACAGAACGGAGAGGCCTCGTGCAAGTAGCGGCGCAAGGTGACATGCGCATATGGGCTAAACTCAGTTCGTTCCGATTGCCATCGGTTCTTGCGGGCAACATCGGGAGGCAACATAGCTCGTGGTGGCTGATGGCTTTTGGCAACGGAATGGTGAGGCCTCGTTCAAGTAGCGCCGCAAACATGAGCCTAAACTCAGTACGTTTCGATTGCCATCGGTTGCTGTGGGCAACATCGGGAGGAGACATCGCTCGTGGCGGCTGATGGTTTTTGGCAACGGAACGGCGAGGCCTCATGCAAGTAGCACCGCAAAGTGTCATGCGCATGGGGCTAATCCCAGTAGGTGCCGATTGCCATTGATTGTTATGAGTTGTGTCCGGCATCGCTCGTGGTGGCTAATGGTTTTTGGCAACGGAATGGCTAGTCCGCACGCAAGTACTGCCGCAAGGTGCCATGCGCATGTGGCTAAGCTATGTACAAGCCGATTGCCATCGGTTATTGCGGGCAACACCGGGAAGCGACATCGCTCGTGGAGGCTGATGGCTTTTTGCAACGGAACGGCGAGGCCTCGTTCAAGTAGCAAGGTGACGTGCGCATGGGGCTAAACTCAGTACGTTCCGATTGCCATCGGTTCTTGCGGGCAACATCGGGAGGCAACATAGCTCATGGCGGCTGATGGCTTTTGGCAACGAAATGGTGAGGCCTCGTGCAAGTAGCGCCGCAAACATGATGCTAAATTCAGTACGTTTCGATTGCCATCGGTTGCTGTGGGCAACATCGGGAGGAGACATCGCTCGTGGCGGCTGATGGCTTTTGGCAACGGAACGGCGAGGCCTCGTGCAAGTAGCGGCGCAAGGTGACGTGCGCATGGGGCTAAACTCAGTACGTTCTGATTGCCATCGGTTCTTGCGGGAAACATCGGGAGGCAACATAGCTCGTGGTGGCTGATGGCTTTTGGCAACAGAATGGTGAGGCCTCGTGCAAGTAACGCCGCAAACATGAGGCTAAACTCAGTACGTTTCGATTGTCATCGGTTGTTGTGGGCAACATCGGGAGCAGACATCGCTCGTGGCGGCTGATGGATTTTGGCAACGGAACGGCACGGCCTCATGCAAGTAGCACCGCAAAGTGTCATGCGCATGGGGCTAATCTAAGTAGGTGTCGATTTCCATCGATTGTTATGAGTTGTGTCTGGCATCGCTCGTGGCGGCTGATGGTTTTTGGCAACGGAATGGCTAGTCTGCATGCAAGTAGCGCCGCAAGGTGCCATGCGCATGTGGCTAAGCTAAGTACGTGCCGATTGCCATCGGTTATTGCGGGCAACACCGGGAAGCGACATCGCTCGTGGAGGCTGATGGCTTTTTGCAACAGAACGGCGATCTCTCGTGCAAGTAGCGCCGCAAGGTGCCGTAGGCATGGGGCTAAGCTAAGTACGTGTCGATTGCCATCGGTTGTTGTGGGCAACATCGGGAGGCGACATTGCTCGTGGCGTCTGATGGCTTTTGGCAACGGATCGGCGAGGCCTCGTGCAAGTAGCGGCGCAAGGTGACGTGCGCATGGGGCTAAACTCAGTACGTTCCGATTGCCATCGGTTCTTGCGGGCAACATCGGGAGGCAACATAGCTCGTGGCGGCTGATGGCTTTTGGCAACAGAATGGTGAGGCCTCGTGCAAGTAACGCCGCAAACATGAGGCTAAACTCAGTACGTTTCGATTGTCATCGGTTGCTGTGGGCAACATCGGGAGGAGACATCGCTCGTGGCGGCTGATGGTTTTTGGCAACAGAACGGCGAGGCCTCGTGCAACTAGCACCGCAAGGTGTCATGCGCATGGGGCTAATCTAAGTACGTGCCTATTGCCATCGGTTGTTATGAGTTGTGTCTGGCATCGCTCGTGGCGGCTGATGGCTTTTGGCAACGGAACGGCTAGTCCTCGTGCAAGTAGCGCCGCAAGGTGCCATGTGCATGTGGCTAAGCTAAGTACGTACCGATTGCCATCGGTTGTTGCGGGCAACATCGCGAGACGACATCGCTCGTGGCGGCTAATGGTTTTTGGCAACGGAACGGCGAGGCCTCGTGCAAGTAGATCCGCAAGGTGCCGTACGCATGGGGCTAAGATATGTACGTGCCGATTGCCATCGGTTGTTGCGGGCAACATCAGTAGGTGACATTGCTCGTGGAGTCTGATGGCTTTTGGCAACGAAATGGCGAGGCCTCGTGCAAGTAGCGCCGCAAGGAGCCGTGCGCATGTAGCTAAACTCAGTACGTTCCGATTGCCTTCGGTTGTTGTGGGCAACATCGGGAGGCGACATTGCTCGTGGCGTCTGATGGCTTTTGGCAACGTAATGGCGTGGCCTCTTGCAAGTAGCGCCGTAAGGTGCCGTACGCATGGGGCTAAGCTAAGTACGTGCCGATTGCCATCGGGTGTTGTGAGTTGTATCTGGCATCGCTTGTGGAAGCCGATGGCTTTTAGCAACGGAATGGCGAGGCCTTGTGCAAGTAGCGCCGCAAGGTGCCGTGCGCATACAGCTAAGATAAGTACGTGCCGATTGCCATCGGTTCTTGCGGGCAACATCGGGTGGCGACATCGCTAGTGGCGGCTGATGGCGTTTTGGTAACGGAACGGAAAGGCCTCGTGCAAGTAGCACCGCAAGGTGTCATGCGCATGGGGCTAAGCTAAGTACGTGCTGATTGCCATCAGTTGTTATGAGTTGTGCCTGGCATCGCTCGTGGAGTCTGATGGCTTTTGGCAATGGAATGGAGAGGCCTCGTGCAAGTAGCGCCGCAAGGTGCCATGCACATGTGGCTAAGCTAAGTACGTGCCGATTGCCATCGGCTGTTGCAGGCAACATCGGGAGGCAACATCGCTCGTGGCGACTGATGGCTTTAGGAAACGGAATGGCGAGGCCTCGTGCAAGTAGCGCCGCAAGGTGCCGTACGCATGGGGCTAAGCTAAGTACGTGCCGATTGCCTTCAGTTGTTGTGAGTTGTATCTGGCATCACTCGTGGCATCTGATGGCTTTTGGCAATGGAACGGAGAGGCCTCGTGCAAGTAGCGGCGCAAGGTGACGTGCGCATATGGGCTAAACTCAGTACGTTCCGATTGCCATCGGTTGTTGTGGGCAACATCGGGAGGCGATGCGCTTGTGGGCAACATCAGGAAGAGACATCGCTCGTGGCGGCAGATGGTTTTTGGCAACAGAATGGCGAGGCCTCGTGCAACTAGCACCGCAAGGTGTCATGCGCATGGGGCTAAGCTAAGTACGTGCCGATTGCCATCGGTTGTTATGAGTTGTGTCTGGCATCGCTCGTGGCGGCTGATGGCTTTTGGCAACGGAACGGCTAGTCCTCGTGCAAGTAGCGCCGCAAGGTGCCATGTGCAAGTGGCTAAGCTAAGTACGTACCGATTGCCATCGATTGTTGCGGGCAACATCGCGAGGCGACATCGCTCGTGGCGGCTAATGGTTTTTGGCAACGGAACGGCGAGGCCTCGTGCAAGTAGCGTCGCAAGGTGCCGTACGCATGGGGCTAAGATATGTACGTGCCGATTGCCATCGATTGTTGCGGGCAACATCGGGAGGCAACATTGCTCGTGGAGTCTGATGGCTTTTGGCAATGGAATGGAGAGGCCTCGTGCAAGTAGCGCCGCAAGGAGCCGTGTGCATGTAGCTAAACTCAGTACGTTCCAATTGCCTTCAGTTGTTGTGGGCAACATCGGGAGGCGAAATTACTCGTGGCGTTTGATGGCTTTTGGCAACGGAACGGCGAGGCCTCGTGCAAGTAGCATCGTAAGGTGCCGTACGCATGGGGCTAAGCTAAGTACGTGCCGATTGCCATCGGGTGTTGTGAGTTGAATCTGGCATCGCTTGTGGCAGCCGATGGCTTTTAGCAACGGAACGGCGAGGCCTTGTGCAAGTAGCGCCGTAAGGTGCCGTGCGCATACGGCTAAGCTAAGTACGTGCTGATTGCCATCGGTTCATGCGGGCAACATCGGGAGGCGACATCGCTCGTGGCGGCTGATGGCTTTTTGGTAACGGAACGGCAAGGCCTCGTGCAAGTAGCACCGCAAGGTGTCATGCGCATGGGGCTAAGCTAAGTACGTGCCGATTGCCATCAGTTGTTATGAGTTGTGCCTGGCATCGCTCGTGGCGGCTGATGGCTTTTGGCAACAGAACAGCTAGTCCTCGTGCAAGTAGCGCCGCAAGGTGCCATGCGCATGTGGCTAAGCTAAGTACGTGCCGATTGCCATCGGTTGTTGCAGGCAACATCGGGAGGCAACATCGCTCGTGGCGACTGATGGCGTTAGGAAACGGAATGGCGAGGCCTCGAGCAAGTAGCGCCGCAAGGTGCCGTACGCATGGGGCTAAGCTAAGTACGTGCTGATTGCCTTCAGTTGTTGTGAGTTGTATCTGGCATCGCTCGTGGCATCTGATGGCTTTTGGCAACAGAACGGAGAGGCCTCGTGCAAGTAGCGGCGCAAGGTGACATGCGCATATGGGCTAAACTCAGTACGTTCCGATTGCCATCGGTTCTTGCGGGCAACATCGGGAGGCAACATAGCTCGTGGTGGCTGATGGCTTTTGGCAACGGAATGGTGAGGCCTCGTTCAAGTAGCGCCGCAAACATGAGCCTAAACTCAGTACGTTTCGATTGCCATCGGTTGCTGTGGGCAACATCGGGAGGAGACATCGCTCGTGGCGGCTGATGGTTTTTGGCAACGGAACGGCGAGGCCTCATGCAAGTAGCACCGCAAAGTGTCATGCGCATGGGGCTAATCCCAGTAGGTGCCGATTGCCATTGATTGTTATGAGTTGTGTCCGGCATCGCTCGTGGTGGCTAATGGTTTTTGGCAACGGAATGGCTAGTCCGCATGCAAGTACTGCCGCAAGGTGCCATGCGCATGTGGCTAAGCTAAGTACAAGCCGATTGCCATCGGTTATTGCGGGCAACACCGGGAAGCGACATCGCTCGTGGAGGCTGATGGCTTTTTGCAACGGAACGGCGAGGCCTCGTTCAAGTAGCAAGGTGACGTGCGCATGGGGCTAAACTCAGTACGTTCCGATTGCCATCGGTTCTTGCGGGCAACATCGGGAGGCAACATAGCTCATGGCGGCTGATGGCTTTTGGCAACGAAATGGTGAGGCCTCGTGCAAGTAGCGCCGCAAACATGATGCTAAATTCAGTACGTTTCGATTGCCATCGGTTGCTGTGGGCAACATCGGGAGGAGACATCGCTCGTGGCGGCTGATGGCTTTTGGCAACGGAACGGCGAGGCCTCGTGCAAGTAGCGGCGCAAGGTGACGTGCGCATGGGGCTAAACTCAGTACGTTCTGATTGCCATCGGTTCTTGCGGGAAACATCGGGAGGCAACATAGCTCGTTGTGGCCGATGGCTTTTGGCAACAGAATGGTGAGGCCTCGTGCAAGTAACGCCGCAAACATGAGGCTAAACTCAGTACGTTTCGATTGTCATCGGTTGTTGTGGGCAACATCGGGAGGAGACATCGCTCGTGGCGGCTGATGGATTTTGGCAACGGAACGGCACGGCCTCATGCAAGTAGCACCGCAAAGTGTCATGCGCATGGGGCTAATCTAAGTGGGTGTCGATTTCCATCGATTGTTATGAGTTGTGTCTGGCATCGCTCGTGGCGGCTGATGGTTTTTGGCAACGGAATGGCTAGTCTGCATGCAAGTAGCGCCGCAAGGTGCCATGCGCATGTGGCTAAGCTAAGTACGTGCCGATTGCCATCGGTTATTGCGGGCAACACCGGGAAGCGACATCGCTCGTGGAGGCTGATGGCTTTTTGCAATAGAACGGCGATCTCTCGTGCAAGTAGCGCCGCAAGGTGCCGTAGGCATGGGGCTAAGCTAAGTACGTGTCGATTGCCATCGGTTGTTGTGGGCAACATCGGGAGGCGACATTGCTCGTGGCGTCTGATGGCTTTTGGCAACGGATCGGCGAGGCCTCGTGCAAGTAGCGGCGCAAGGTGACGTGCGCATGGGGCTAAACTCAGTACGTTCCGATTGCCATCGGTTCTTACGGGCAACATCGGGAGGTAACATAGCTCGTGGCGACTGATGGCTTTTGGCAACGGAATGGTGAGACCTCGGGCAAGTAGCGCCGCAAACATGTGGCTAAACTCAGTACGTTTCGATTGCCATCGGTTGCTGTGGGCAACATCGGGAGGAGACATCACTCGTGGCGGCTGATGGTTTTTGGCAACGGAACGGCGAGGCCTCATGCAAGTAGCACCGCAACGTGTCATGCGCATGGGGCTAATCTAAGTAGGTGTCGATTGCCATCGATTGTTATGAGTTGTATCCGGCATCGCTCGTGGCGGCTGATGGTTTTTGGCAACGGAACGGCTAGTCCGCATACAAGTAGCACCGCAAGGTGCCATGCGCATGTGGCTAAGCTAAGTACGTGCCGATTGCCATCGGTTATTGCGGGCAACACCGGGAAGCGACATCGCTCGTGGAGGCTGATGGCTTTTTGCAACAGAACGGCGATGTCTCGTGCAAGTAGCGCCGCAAGGTGCCGTAGGCATGGGGATAAGCTAAGTACGTGTCGATTGCCATTGGTTGTTGTAGGCAACATCGGGAGGCAACATTGCTCGTGGCGTCTGATGTCTTTTGGCAACGGATCGGCGAGGCCTCGTGCAAGTAGCGGCGCAAGGTGACGTGCGCATGGGGCTAAACTCAGTACGTTCCGATTGCCATCGGTTCTTACGGGCAACATCGGGAGGTAACATAGCTCGTGGCGGCTGATGGCTTTTGGCAACGGAATGGTGAGACCTCGTGCAAGTAGCGCCGCACACATGAGGCTAAACTTAGTACGTTTCGATTGCCATCGGTTGTTGTGGGCAACATCGGGAGGAGACATCGCTCATGGCGGCTGATGGTTTTTGGCAACGGAACGGCGAGGCCTCATGCAAGTAGCACCGTAAAGTGTCATGCGCATGGGGCTAAGCTAAGTACGTGCCGATTGCCATCAGTTGTTATGAGTTGTGCCTGGCATCGCTCGTGGCGGCTGATGGCTTTTGGCAATAGAACGGCTAGTCCTCGTGCAAGTAGTGCCGCAAGGTGCCATGCGCATGTGGCTAAGCTAAGTACGTGCCGATTGCCATCGGTTGTTGCAGGCAACATCGGGAGGCAACATCGCTCGTGGCGACTGATGGCTTTAGGAAACGGAATGGCGAGGCCTCGTGCAAGTAGCGTCGCAAGGTGTCGTACTGTTACAACCCAAATTCGCATACCATAGATCACGTCGTAAGTTAGTCGATGTAAATCCAAGAAGAGATTATCTTTGAGATGATAAGAAGTTAATCCTATTGGTCTTAAACGATACAAGGGTGTATAAGAGTGGTTAACAAATATTAGAAGTTAAACGAATCAAGGATGTTGTAACCCGTATTTTCGGGTAACACTAGAGGTGATTAACTGTTCCAAGAGGTCTTGTTTTAATGTATTTGAATCATATAATATCCGCATCATAAGTCTTGAAGTCAAGCGAGTTATGAAACAAAAGTTGATAAAAGTTGTCGCAATATAATTTTACTTAAACTTTAGGTCAAATGTTACTGCATTTTTCTCCAAATGTGCTTGGAATTATGGGGTGATCTACCTATTAAATTGAAGATCTATGAGTCTAGTTTCCAACGCATTAAACCGTTCGTTGATACGATCTCGGAATAGAAAGATATTCGCATTTTTGCGAGAGCGCGCCAAGCTGCTCTCTATGGGGCCCACAAAGGCGGTTTAAGACATTTGGACATATATAAGATAACTCAACCCCGTTTTAAGTCATTATTTTTCAGTATATTCAGACCTTATAACCCTAAAAACATTCTCTCAAGGTTCTCTCATGATCCAAGACCCAAACAAAGGGCAAACAACACAAATCAAATGTCGGGAATCCCGTGGCGCTAGTAAGTTTCTTGTTCTTCTTGTTGTTGCTGATTTTTGTGTTGTTCCAGCTCGTGTGGGAGGTTGTTTTAAGTGTTTTATGTCCTGTAAATACACCTTCAAGTTTTTAATATCAACCCTAGGTGATTTCAAGTCTTCTAAATTAATTCTAGTGCCGAAAAACCCGAATTAATTGCTAGTTTCGCTTCCTTGTTCTTGTGGCAGAATTGAAGGGATATTTCGTGGAAAATTAAGGTCAAATTGGAGTTTTTCTTTCTGTTTAAAGGTGAGGAACCTCTTACTCTATATATATTTAAGATTATCCAAGTTGCAGCTAAGTCGTTGAAGCTAGAACTTGTGAAATATATATCGAAAAGCTTGGTAGTAATGTTGTTGGTTGGTGGCCTGTTTTGGAGGCTCAATATGATTATTAATGATGTTGTTTGGGCTGTTTGGTGATTGTATTGACTTGTGGGAAGTCATATAAATAGGGGAGGTGCTGTCCGTTTCATCGTAAAATAGGTTGTGGTCGATACATAATAGTTACGACGCTTAAACGATAATGATAGTGTCATTTGTCTTATTGTAGACTAAGGAGTCGTGATATTTGCATAGCTTGAGGTTGGGCAGTATATACAAGGTATGTGAGGCTATCCCCTTCATTCTTTTTCACGACTCCAATTGTACATAATGTAATGAACGAGCTCCCAAAGATACTCTACTCTTAGAAGCTAGCAGTACTTACATTGCTGCCCTTCTTATGAAACGATTGATATTGCTGTTACTTCTCTTATTCTTATATTATCAATGTTGTTGGTAGTTCCTGATTCTTATAAGATTCTTGATGAAGAGTTAATCCTAATAACGTGTACGAAGGATACCGACCTTACGTCACTCCGAAAGGTTCAAAATATGATTCCAACGAGTCCAGCATGCATCATATATATGTATCTATTTTACTCTACCGAGCCGCGCTATAGTCGGCCGGGTATGGCACCTATTGTGCAACCACTGATCAGTTGGGTTTTACCGAGCTCCACGTGGCCGGGTACGATTCTACCGAGCCCTATGATGGCCGGGTACGTTTTACCGAGCCTATTATGGCCGGGTACGATATGATGATGATGATGCCCACAAAGGCATATGTTTTAAACGTTTATGTATATATATATATGTATGTATCATGTATTTCATGTCAGTAGCCCTCAGAGGTACCCAGATGTCACAGGTTGTATATTCCCTATCACTGTTTACATTATTGTTCTTACTTATGCTATTCTGCCTTACATACTCAGTACTTTATTCGTACTGACGTCCTTTTTATTTGTGGACGCTGCATGTCGTGCTGCAGGTCCTGATAGATGGGTAGACGCAGCTCCCCCATCACAGTAGGCTATCCAGTTCAGCGTTATTGGCAAGATCCTTTCTCCGGACTTGCCGTGGTCTTGGTATGCATTTTTGTTATAGACATTATGGGTATGTCGGGGCCCTGTTCCGGCAATGTTGTAGCACTTATGTTCTTTTAGAGGCTCATAGACAGGTGTCGACTCATGTATGGTTTGGAATGCCTTGTCGGCTGATTTTTGTTGTATAGTCTTTCATGGCACCATGGTAGCTTGTACCTTATATATAATTTCTTGACAGTCTTGTCGTCCCATGTTACGTATGTTCATGACATTATCTTTCATTGTTGGATGTTCATGATCCATGTCTTTCATTTATATTGGTCTTGTCGGCCCTTAAAGATAATAAGGAAGGTTAGATAAAATGTACGTTGGTGCTCGGCAAGTATGGCCCGGGTGCTAGTCATGACCCTCCAGTTGGGTCGTGACAAACTTGGTATCAGAGCAAGTCTGTCCTAGGGGTTGTCTATGAGCCGTGTCTAGTAGAGTTTTGATTATGGATGTGTAGCGCGCCACATTTATAATCAGGAGGCTACGTGACATCTAGGGTTGTTACCTTCTTCCTGAATCTAGATCGTGCGTAGAGTTGAGTCGTATGTGTTCATATCTAATATTCACCTTGTTTTCTTTTAGCGATGCCTTCGACTAGGAAGCAAGCGATTATTAAACGGCTTGATACAGCTGTGGGAGAGGGTAACATTCAGGTGCCTCCAGCTATAGCAGGCCAAAGTGAGCCTCAGAGTGAGATGCCGTCTCATACCTCTCTGTCTCATCCAGAGGATATTAGGAGGCACCCAGTACATCCAGTTCCTCCGTCTCGCACTACAGACCACGATATATGCAGTGCGGTGCAGTTGTTGACTAGCTTGGTAGCTGCTCAGGCTCAGAGGAAGAATACCAGTGATGCTGATAAACCGGTTAGTGCGAGAGTTCGTGATTTTATTAATCTAGACCCTCCAGTGTTTACCGGATCAGACCCCAAGGAGGACCCGCAAACATTTATTGATCAGGTTCATTGTACATTGCGGGTTATGCATGCTAGTGATACGGAGGCAGTAGAGTTGGCTTCTTATCGGTTATAGGATTTAGCGATTTTATGGTATGATAGTTGGGAGAGATCTAGGGGTCTGAATGCTCCTCCAGCCGTGTGGAAGGAATTTTCTGAGGCCTTTCTTCGTCACTACTTGCCAGCTGAGATACGACGAGCTAGAGCTGATAAGTTCTTGAACCTTCGACAGGGTAATATGAATGTACGAGAGTATAGTATACAGTTTGATTCTTTAGCAAGGTATACTCCCCATATGGTGGCCGAGATGAGTGATAGGGTGCACCTGTTCGTGAACGGGTTGGGACCACATCTGATAAATGAGTGTACAACAGCCTCCTTGGTAGAGGGCATGGATATTTCCCGTATTCAGGCTTATGCCCAGACCCTTCAGGATCATAAGTTATATGCTAAGCTCTCTAAATGTGAATTCTTGCTGAACTCAGTAGCATTCCTTGGCCATGTGATATCTGATGAGGGTATTAGTGTCAACACTCAGAAGATCGATGCAGTGAAGAATTGGCCGAGACCTACAACACCGTCAGAAGTTTGCAGCTTCCTGGGGCTAACAGGATAGTATAGGCAGTTTGTAGAAGGGTTTTCCTCTATATCAGCACCATTGACTAAGTTAACATAGAAAACTACCAAGTTCCAGTGGTCTGATGCTTGTGAACATAGTTTTCAGGAGCTAAAGAATCGATTGACATCCGCGCCAATGCTCACTCTCCCAGAAGGAACAGAAGGTTATGTGGTATATTGTGATGCCTCAGGTATAGGTTTGGGGTGCGTATTGATGCAACGTGGGAAGGTGATTGCTTATGAATCAAGACAATTAAAGAAGCATGAAAAGAATTACCCGACTCATGATTTGGAATTGGCTGCAGTAATATATGCTTTGAAGATATGATGACACTACTTATACGGCGTCCATGTTGACATCTACACAGATCACAAGAGTTTACAATACATCTTCAAGCAGAAGGAGTTGAATTTGAGGCAGCGTAGGTGGCTTGAATTACTGAAAAACTACGACGTCGAGATATTGTACCATCCCGGTAAAGCCAATGTTATGGCAGACGCTCTCAGCCATAAGTCAATGGGAAGCTTAATACATATTGAGGCAGGTAGACAAGAGTTGACCAAAGAGCTTCACCAGCTGGCCAATATGAGAATCAGATTGTTGGACTCTGATGACAGAGGTGTTACTGTACAGAATACAGCAGAATCATCTTTGGTAGCCGAGGTAAAAGCACGGCAATATGAAGATCCTACCTTAGTAAGATTGAGAGAGGGAATTCAGCAGTGTAAGATTACAGCTTTCAAGATCGGAGGAGATGGGACACTGAGATACCAGGGCCGATTATGTGTACCTAGTGTGGCAGGGTTGCGAGAGAAGATTATGATTGAGATTCACCAGTCCCGATATTCTATCCATCCTGGCTCGACAAAGATGTATCATGACGTTAAGGAGCAATATTGGTGGGATAACATGAAGAAGTCTATTGCAGAATTTGTAGCCCAGTGTCCTAATTGTCAACAAGTAAAGATCGAGCATCAGAAACCTAGTGGATTGATTCAGAATATAGAGATTCCGACCTGGAAATGGGAGGTGATTAATATGGACTTCATTATTGGATTACCTCGCTCTTATCATAAGTTTGACTCCATCTGGGTGATAGTTGATCGACTTACAAAATCTGCCCATTTTCTACCAGTTAAGACAACTTACACGGCTGAAGATTATGCGAAGTTGTATATCAAGGAGATTGTTAGGCTTCATGGTGTGCCGGTATCTATTATATCAGACCGAGGAGCTCAATTTACGTCTAACTTTTGGAGGTCTTTTCAAAAAGGTTTAGGCATACAAGTAAATCTCAGCACTGCATTCCATCCGCAGACTGACGGACAGGCTGAACGTACCATCCAGACGCTTGAAGATATGCTATGAGCATGTGTTCTAGATTTCAAGGGGAATTGGGATGACCATCTGGCACTTATAGAATTTGCCTACAATAATAGCTACCATTTCAGTATTAAAATGGCCCCGTATGAGGCACTGTATGGGAGGAGATGTAGATCACCAGTTGGATGGTTCGAAGTCGGTGAGACAGAATTATATGGGCCAGATTTGATTCACCAAGCCATTGAGAAGGTGAAAGTGATACAAGAACGACTGAGGACGGCACAAAGCAGGAAAAAGTCTTATTCCGACGTCCGACGTCGTGATCTGGAATTTGAGGTTGGTGATTGGGTTTTCCTGAAGATCTCGCCGATGAAGGGTGTTATGCGTTTTGGGAAGAAGGATAAGTTGAGTCCACGATATATTGGGCCGTACAAAATTCTTCGACGAATTGGACAGGTTGCTTACGAGTTAGAATTGCCATCTGAATTGGAATTTGTCCACCCGGTATTCCATGTATCTATGTTGAGGAAATGTATTGGAGACCCTTCTCGGGTCATCCCTATCAAAGATGTACAAGTTACAAAGGATCTATCATATGATGAACTGCCAGTGGCTATATTAGATCGACAAGTCCGCAAGCTGAGAACAAAGGATGTAGCTTCCGTGAAAGTATTATGGAGGAACAAGAATATAAAAGAAATGACATGGGAAGCAGAAGAGGAGATGAAGTCTAAATACCCTTACCTATTCCGGAGTGAAGATAACGAGGATGTCGGGGGAAAGAAGGATGCATTATAAGGTGAAACGGCTCTATGAGGTAAGCAATAGCTTGTGAATACTCTTTTTTTAATACAAAATGGTGATATGCAGATAATGTACATATCCATAATGCTTTGTATAGTCTTGTAAGGCCATAGGTTGGGTTTAACTGCTTGCAAGTTTGGCTAGTGTCCATTTTATGGGGGAAACTCAGCCAGAAATCTCCGTCGGAATCCACGATGAGTTAGACACCCCATAAACCCTTACATTCGAGGACGAATGTTCCTAAGGGGGAGAGAGTGTTACAACCCAAATTCGCATACCATAGATCACGTCGTAAGTTAGTCGATGTAAATCCAAGAAGAGATTATCTTTGAGATGATAAGAAGTTAATCCTATTGGTCTTAAACGATACAAGGGTGTATAAGAGTGGTTAACAAATATTAGAAGTTAAACGAATCAAGGATGTTGTAACCCGTATTTTCGGGTAACACTAGAGGTGATTAACTGTTCCAAGAGGTCTTGTTTTAATGTATTTGAATCATATAATATCCGCATCATAAGTCTTGAAGTCAAGCGAGTTATGAAACAAAAGTTGATAAAAGTTGTCGCAACTTAGGTTTATAATTTTACTTAAACTTTAGGTCAAATGTTACTGCATTTCTCTCCCAATGTGCTTGGAATTATGGGGTGATCTACCTATCAAATTGAATATCTATGAGTCTAGTTTCCAACGCATTAAACCGTTCGTTGATACGATCTCGGAATAGAGAGATATTCGCATTTTCGCGAGAGCGCGCCAAGCTGCTCTCTATGGGGCCCACAAAGGCGGTTTAAGACATTTGGACATATATAAGATAACTCAACCCCGTTTTAAGTCATTATTTTTCAGTATATTCAGACCTTATAACCCTAAAAACATTCTCTCAAGGTTCTCTCATGATCCAAGACCCAAACAAAGGGCAAACAACACAAATCAAATGTCGGGAATCCCGTGGCGCTAGTAAGTTTCTTGTTCTTCTTGTTGTTGCTGATTTTTGTGTTGTTCCAGCTCGTGTGGGAGGTTGTTTTAAGTGTTTTATGTCCTGTAAATACACCTTCAAGTTTTTAATATCAACCCTAGGTGATTTCAAGTCTTCTAAAGTAATTCTAGTGCCGAAAAACCCGAATTAATTGCTAGTTTCGCTTCCTTGTTCTTGTGGCAGAATTGAAGGGATATTTCGTGGAAAATTAAGGTCAAATTGGAGTTGTTCTTTCTGTTTAAAGGTGAGGAACCTCTTACTCTATATATATTTAAGATTATCCAAGTTGCAGCTAAGTCGTTGAAGCTAGAACTTGTGAAATATATATCGAAAAGCTTGGTAGTAATGTTGTTGGTTGGTGGACTGTTTTGGAGGCTCAATATGATTATTAATGATGTTGTTTGGGCTGTTTGGTGATTGTATTGACTTGTGGGAAGTCATATAAATAGGGGAGGTGCTGTCCGTTTCATCGTAAAATAGGTTGTGGTCGATACATAATAGTTACGACGCTTAAACTATAATGATAGTGTCATTTGTCTTATTGTAGACTAAGGAGTCGTGATATTTGCATAGCTTGAGGTTGGGCAGTATATACAAGGTATGTGAGGCTATCCCCTTCATTCTTTTGCACGACTCCAATTGTACATAATGTAATGAACGAGCTCCCAAAGATACTCTACTCTTAGAAGCTAGCAGTACTTACATTGCTGCCCTTCTTATGAAACGATTGATATTGATGTTACTTCTCTTATTCTTATATTATCAATGTTGTTGGTAGTTCCTGATTCTTATAAGATTCTTGATGAAGAGTTAATCCTAATAACGTGTACGAAGGATACCGACCTTACGTCACTCCGAAAGGTTCAAAATATGATTCCAACGAGTCCAGCATGCATCATATATATGTATCTATTTTACTCTACCGAGCCGCACTATAGTCGGCCGGGTATGGCACCTATTGTGCAACCACTGATCAGTTGGGTTTTACCGAGCTCCACGTGGCCGGGTACGATTCTACCGAGCCCTATGATGGCCGGGTACGTTTTACCGAGCCTATTATGGCCGGGTACGATATGATGATGATGATGCCCACAAAGGCATATGTTTTAAACGTTTATGTATATATATATGTATGTATCATGTATTTCATGTCAGTAGCCCTCAGAGGTACCCAGATGTCACAGGTTGTATATTCCCTATCACTGTTTACATTATTGTTCTTACTTATGCTATTCTGCCTTACATACTCAGTACTTTATTCGTACTGACGTCCTTTTTATTTGTGGACGCTGCATGTCGTGCTGCAGGTCCTGATAGACGGGTAGACGCAGCTCCCCCATCACAGTAGGCTATCCAGTTCAGCGTTATCGGCAAGATCCTTTCTCCGGACTTGCCGTGGTCTTGGTATGCATTTTTGTTATAGACATTATGGGTATGTCGTGGCCCTGTTCCGGCAATGTTGTAGCACTTATGTTCTTTTAGAGGCTCATAGACAGGTGTCGACTCATGTATGGTTTGGAATGCCTTGTCGGCTGATTTTTGTTGTATAGTCTTTCATGGCACCATGGTAGCTTGTACCTTATATATAGTTTCTTGACAGTCTTGTCGTCCCATGTTACGTATGTTCATGACATTATCTTTCATTGTTGGATGTTCATGATCCATGTCTTTCATTTATATTGGTCTTGTCGGCCCTTAAAGATAATAAGGAAGGTTAGATAAAATGTACGTTGGTGCTCGGCAAGTATGGCCCGGGTGCTAGTCATGACCCTCCAGTTGGGTCGTGACACGTACGCATGGGGTTAAGCTAAGTACGTGCCGATTGCCTTCAGTTGTTGTGAGTTGTATCTGGCATCGCTCGTGGCGTCTGATGGCTTTTGGCAACGGATCGGCGAGGCCTCGTGCAAGTAGCGGCGCAAGGTGACGTGCGCATGGGGCTAAACTCAGTACGTTCCGATTGCCATCGGTTCTTGCGGGCAACATCGGGAGGCAACATAGCTCGTGGCGGCTGATGGCTTTTGGCAACGGAATGGTGAGGCGTCGTTCAAGTAGCGCCGCAAACATGAACCTAAACTCAGTACGTTTCGATTGCCATCGGTTGCTGTGGGCAACATCGGGAGGAGACAACGCTCGTGGCGGCTGATGGTTTTTGGCAACGGAACGGCGAGGCCTCATGCAAGTAGCACCGCAAAGTGTCATGCGCATGGGGCTAATCTAAGTAGGTGCCGATTGCCATCGATTGTTATGAGTTGTGTCCGGCATCGCTTGTGGCGGCTGATGGTTTTTGGCAACGGAACGGCTAGTCCGCATGCAAGTAGTGCCGCAAGGTGCCATGCGCATGTGGCTAAGCTAAGTACGTGCCGATTGCCATCGGTTATTGCGGGCAGCACCGGGAAGCGACATCGCTCGTGGAGGCTGATGGCTTTTTGCAAAGGAACGGTGAGGCCTCATTCAAGTAGCGGCGCAAGGTGACGTGCGCATGGGGCTAAACTCAGTGCATTCCGATTGCCATCGGTTCTTGCGGGCAATATCGGGAGGCAACATAGCTCGTGGCGGCTGATGGCTTTTGGCAATGGAATGGTGAGGCCTCGTGCAAGTAGCACCGCAAACATGTGGCTAAACTCAGTACATTTCGATTGCCATCGGTTGCTGTGGGCAACATCGGGAGGAGACATCGCTCGTGGCGGCTGATGGCTTTTGGCAACGGAACGACGAGGCCTCGTGCAAGTAGCGGCGCAAGGTGACGTGCGCATGGGGCTAAACTCAGTACGTTCCGATTGCCATCGGTTCTTGTGGGCAACATCGGGAGGCAACATAGCTCGTGGTGGCTGATGGCTTTTGGCAACAGAATGGTGAGGCCTCGTGCAAGTAGCGCTGCAAACATGAGGCTAAACTCAGTACGTTTCGATTGCCATCGGTTGCTGTGGGCAACATCGGGAGGAGACATCGCTCGTGGCGGCTGATGGTTTTTGGCAACGGAACGGCGAGGCCTCATGCAAGTAGCACCACAAAGTGTCATGCGCATGGGGCTAATCTAAGTAGGTGCCGATTGCCATCGATTGTTATGAGTTGTGTCCGGCATCGCTCGTGGCGTCTGATGGTTTTTGGCAACGGAACGGCTAGTCCGCATGCAAGTAGCGCCGCAAGGTGCCATGCGTATGTGGCTAAGCTAAGTACGTGCCGATTGCCATCGGTTATTGCGGGCAACATCGGGAAGCGACATCGCTCGTGGAGGCTGATGGCTTTTTGCAACGGAACGGCGATGCCTCGTGCAAGTAGCGCCGCAAGGTGCCGTACGCATGGGGCTAGGCTAAGTCAGTACGTTTCGATTGCCATCGGTTGCTGTGGGCAACATCGGGAGGAGACATCGCTCGTGGCGGCTGATGGTTTTTGGCAACGGAATGGCGAGGCCTCATGCAAGTAGCACCACAAAGTGTCATGCGCATGGGGCTAATCTAAGTAGGTGCCGATTGCCATCGATTGTTATGAGTTGTGTCCGGCATCGCTCGTGGCGTCTGATGGTTTTTGGCAACGGAACGGCTAGTCCGCATGCAAGTAGCGCCGCAAGGTGCCATGCGTATGTGGCTAAGCTAAGTACGTGCCGATTGCCATCGGTTATTGCGGGCAACATCGGGAAGCGACATCGCTCGTGGAGGCTGATGGCTTTTTGCAACGGAACGGCGATGCCTCGTGCAAGTAGCGCCGCAAGGTGCCGTACGCATGGGGCTAGGCTAAGTACGTGTCGCCATCGGTTGTTGTGGGCAACATCGAGAGGCGACATTGCTCGTGGCGTCTGATGGCTTTTGGCAACGAATCGGCGAGGCCTCATGCAAGTAGCGGCGCAAGGTGAGTGCGCATGGGGCTAAACTCAGTACGATCCGATTGCCATCGGTTCTTACGGGCAACATCGGGAGGCAACATAGCTCGTGCCGGATGATGGCTTTTGGCAACGAAATGTGAGGCCTCATGCAAGTAGCACCGCAAACATGAGGCTAAACTCAGTACGTTTCGATTGCCATCCGTTGCTGTGGGCAACATCGGGAGGAGACATCGCTCGTGGCGGCTGATGGTTTTTGGCAACGGAACGGCGAGGCCTCATGCAAGTAGCATCGCAAGGTGACGTGCGCATGGGGCTAAACTCAGTACGTTCCGATTGCCATCGATTGTTATGAGTTGTGTCCGGCATCGCTCGTGGCGGCTGATGGTTTTTGGCAACGGAACGGCTAGTCCGCATGCAAGTAGTGCCGCAAGGTGCCATGTGCATGTGGCTAAGCTAAGTACGTGCCGATTGCCATCGGTTATTGCGGGCAACACCGGGAAGCGACATCACTCGTGGAGGCCGATGGCTTTTTGCAACGGAACGGAGAGGCCTCGTTCAAGTAGCGGCGCAAGGTGACGTGCGCATGGGGCTAAACTCAGTACATTCCGATTGCCATCGGTTCTTGCGGGCAACATCGGGAGGCAACATAGCTCGTGGTGGCTGATGGCTTTTGGCAACGGAACGGCGAGGCCTCGTGTAAGTAGTGCCGCAAGGTGCCGTGCACATACCGCTAAGCTAAGTACGTGCCGATTGTCATCGGTTGTTGCGGGCAACATCGGGAGGCGACATCGCTCGTGGCGGCTGATGGCTTTTGGCAACAGAACGGCGAGGCCTCGTGCAAGTAGCGCCGCAAACATGAGGCTAAACTCAGTACGTTGCGATTGCCATCAGTTGCTGTGGGCAACATCGGGAGGATACATCGCTCGTGGCGGCTGATGGCTTTTGGCAACGGAACGGCTAGTCCCCGTGAAAGTAGCGCCGCAAAGTGCTGTGCGCATGTGTCTAAGCTAAGTACGTGCCGATTGCCATCAGTTGTTGTGGGAAACATCGGGAGGTGATATCGCTCGTGGCGGCTGATAACTTTTGGCAACGGAACGGCAGGCCTCATGCAAGTAGCACCTTGCAAGGTGCCGTACGCATGGGGCTAAGCTAAGTACGTGCCGATTGCAATCGGTTGTTGTGAGTTGTATCTGGCAAAGCATGTGGCGGCTGATGGCTTTTAGCAATGGAACAGCGAGGCCTCGTGCAAGTAGTGCCGCAAGGCACCGTGCGCATATGGCTAAGCTAAGTACGTGCCGATTGCCATATGTTCTTGCGGGCAACATCGGGAGGTGACATAGCTCCTGGAGGCTGATGGCCTTTGGCAGCGGAACGGCAAGGCCTCATGCAAGTAGCGCCGCAAACATGAGGCTAAACTCCATACGTTTCGATTGCCATCGATTGCTGTGGGAAACATCGGGAGGAGACATCGCTCGTGGCGGCCGATGGTTTTTGGAAATGGAACGGTGAGGCCTCGTGGAAGTTGCACCACAAGGTGTTATGCGCATAGGGCTAAGGTAAGTACGTGCTGATTGCCATCGGTTGTTATGAGTTGTGTCTGGCATCGTTCGTGGCGACTGATGGCTTTTGGCAAGGGAACGGCTAGTCCTCGTGCAAGTAGCACCGCAAAGTGCCATGCGCATGGGGCTAAACTCAGTACATTCCAATTGCCATCGGTTGTTGTGGGCAACATCAGGAGGCGACATTGCTCGTGGCGTCTGATGGCTTTTGGCAACAGAACGGCGAGGCCTCGTGCAAGTAGCACCGCAAAGGTGCCGTACGCATGGGGCTAAGCTATGTACGTGCCGATTGCCATCAGTTGTTGTGAGTTGTATCAGGCATCGCTTGTGGCGGCTGATGGCTTTTAGCAATGGAACGGTGAGGCCTAGTGCAAGTAGCGCCGCAAGGTGCCGTGCGCATACGCCTAAGCTAAGTACGTGCTGATTGCCGTCGGTTCTTGCGGGCAACATCGGGAGGCGACATCGCTCGTGGCGGCTGATGGCTTTTGGCAACGGAATTGCGTGGCCTCGTGCATGTAGCGCCGCAAACATGAGGTTAAACTCAGTACGTTCGGATTGCCATCGGTTGTTGTGGGCAACATCGGGAGGAGACATCGCTCGTGGCGGCTGATGGTTTTTGGCATCGGAACGGCTAGGCCTTGTGCAAGTAGCAGCGCAAGGTGTCATGTGCATGGGCTAAGCTATGTATGTGCCAATTGCCATCGATTGTTATGATTTGTGTCTGGCATCGCTCGTTGCGGCTGATGGCTTTTGGCAACGGAACGGCTAGTCCTCGTGCAAGTAGCGCCGCAAGGTGCCATGCGCTTGTGGCTAAGCTAAGTACGTGCCGATTGACATCGGTTGTTGTGGGCAACACCGGGAAGCGACATCGCTCGTGGAGGCTGATGGCTTTTTGCAAAGGAACGGCGAGGCCTCATTCAAGTAGCGGCGCAAGGTGACGTGCGCATGGGGCTAAACTCAGTGCATTCCGATTGCCATCGGTTCTTGCGGGCAATATCGGGAGGCAACATAGCTCGTGGCGGCTGATGGCTTTTGGCAATGGAATGGTGAGGCCTCGTGCAAGTAGCACCGCAAACATGTGGCTAAACTCAGTACATTTCGATTGCCATCGGTTGCTGTGGGCAACATCGGGAGGAGACATCGCTCGTGGCGGCTGATGGCTTTTGGCAACGGAATGACGAGGCCTAGTGCAAGTAGCGGCGCAAGGTGACGTGCGCATGGGGCTAAACTCAGTACGTTCCGATTGCCATCGGTTCTTGTGGGCAACATCGGGAGGCAACATAGCTCGTGGTGGCTGATGGCTTTTGGCAACAGAATGGTGAGGCCTCGTGCAAGTAGCGCCGCAAACATGAGGCTAAACTCAGTACGTTTCGATTGCCATCGGTTGCTGTGGGCAACATCGGGAGGAGACATCGCTCGTGGCGGCTGATGGTTTTTGGCAAAGGAACGGCGAGGCCTCATGCAAGTAGCACCACAAAGTGTCATGCGCATGGGGCTAATCTAAGTAGGTGCCGATTGCCATCGATTGTTATGAGTTGTGTCCGGCATCGCTCGTGGCGTCTGATGGTTTTTGGCAACGGAACGGCTAGTCCGCATGCAAGTAGCGCCGCAAGGTGCCATGCGCATGTGGCTAAGCTAAGTACGTGCCGATTGCCATCGGTTATTGCGGGCAACACCGGGAAGCGACATCGCTCGTGGAGGCTGATGGCTTTTTACAACGGAACGGCGATGCCTCGTGCAAGTAGCGCCGCAAGGTGCCGTACGCATGGGGCTAGGCTAAGTACGTGTCGCCATCGGTTGTTGTGGGCAACATCGGGAGGCGACATTGCTCGTGGCGTCTGATGGCTTTTGGCAACGGATCGGCGAGGCCTCATGCAAGTAGCGGAGCAAGGTGAGTGCGCATGGGGCTAAACTCAGTACGATCCGATTGCCATCGGTTCTTACGGGCAACATCGGGAGGCAACATAGCTCGTGCCGGATGATGGCTTTTGGCAACGAAATATGAGGCCTCATGCAAGTAGCACCGCAAACATGAGGCTAAACTCAGTACGTTTCGATTGCCATCCGTTGCTGTGGGCAACATCTGGAGGAGACATCGCTCGTGGCGGCTGATGGTTTTTGGCAACGGAACGGCGAGGCCTCATGCAAGTAGCACCGCAAGGTGACGTGTGCATGGGGCTAAACTCAGTACGTTCCGATTGCCATCGATTGTTATGAGTTGTGTCCGGCATCGCTCGTGGCGGCTGATGGTTTTTGGCAACGGAACGGCTAGTCCGCATGCAAGTAGTGCCGCAAGGTGCCATGTGCATGTGGCTAAGCTAAGTACGTGCCGATTGCCATCGGTTATTGCGGGCAACACCGGGAAGCGACATCGCTCGTGGAGGCCGATGGCTTTTTGCAACGGAACGGAGAGGCCTCGTTCAAGTAGCGGCGCAAGGTGACGTGCGCATGGGGCTAAACTCAGTACATTCCGATTGCCATCGGTTCTTGCGGGCAACATCGGGAGGCAACATAGCTCGTGGTGGCTGATGGCTTTTGGCAACGGAACGGCGAGGCCTCGTGTAAGTAGTGCCGCAAGGTGCCGTGCACATACCGCTAAGCTAAGTACGTGCCGATTGTCATCGGTTGTTGCGGGCAACATCGGGAGGCGACATCGCTCGTGGCGGCTGATGGCTTTTGGCAACAGAACGGCGAGGCCTCGTGCAAGTAGCGCCGCAAACATGAGGCTAAACTCAGTACGTTGTGATTGCCATCAGTTGCTGTGGGCAACATCGGGAGGATACATCGCTCGTGGCGGCTGATGGCTTTTGGCAACGGAACGGCTAGTCCCCGTGAAAGTAGCGCCGCAAAGTGCCGTGCGCATGTGTCTAAGCTAAGTACGTGCCGATTGCCATCAGTTGTTGTGGGAAACATCGGGAGGTGATATCGCTCGTGGCGGCTGATAACTTTTGGCAATGGAACGGCAGGCCTCATGCAAGTAGCACCTTGCAAGGTGCCGTACGCATGGGGCTAAGCTAAGTACGTGCCGATTGCAATCGGTTGTTGTGAGTTGTATCTGGCAAAGCATGTGGCGGCTGATGGCTTTTAGCAATGGAACGGCGAGGCCTCGTGCAAGTAGTGCCGCAAGGCACCGTGCGCATACGGCTAAGCTAAGTACGTGCCAATTGCCATATGTTCTTGCGGGCAACATCGGGAGGTGACATAGCTCCTGGAGGCTGATGGCTTTTGGCAACGGAACGGCAAGGCCTCATGCAAGTAGCACCGCAAACATGAGGCTAAACTCCATACGTTTCGATTGCCATCGATTGCTGTGGGAAACATCGGGAGGAGACATCGCTCGTGGCGGCCGATGGTTTTTGGAAATGGAACGGTGAGGCCTCGTGCAAGTTGCACCACAAGGTGTTATGCGCATAGGGCTAAGGTAAGTACGTGCCGATTGCGGC
>NW_027174856.1:0-44789 GCF_000390325.3 Nicotiana tomentosiformis
CTTCTGCGACTATTGCGGCAACGACGATAGCCTCGTCAAGCCGGACTGCTGTTCCACCGGCAGAGAAACCGAGAAAATTTTCCGGAGCCAACTTCAAAGGATGGCAGCAAAGGGTATTCTTCTGGCTTACCACACTTGGTATGCAAAAATTCACTAGTGAAGAACCTCCAGTGCCTGCTGCAGACATGCCGAACAACGAGAAATTCATGATTGTTGAGGCGTGGAAGCAGGCAGATTTTCTTTGCAAAGGCTATTTCTTAAGCGCTTTAGAGGATGACTTGTACAATGTGTACAGTGCGATGAATATTTCGAAAGAATTATGGGACGCACTTGAGAAGAAGTACAAGACTGAAGATGCATGCTTGAAGAAGTTCGTAGTTACCAAATTTCTAGACTATAAAATGATAGACAGTAAAACTGTTGGAACCCAAGTTCAGGAGCTTCAACTTATTTTTCATGACCTTATTGCTGAAGGTATGGTCGTGAATGAAGCATTTCAAGTGGCTGCAATGATTGAAAAACTGCATCCTTCATGGAGAGATTTCAAGAACTATCTTAAGCACAAGCGCAAAGAAATGAAGTTGGAAGATCTTGTGATTCGTCTCAAGATTGAGGAAGACAACAAAACAGTCGAGAAGAAGTCTCGTGGAAATTCAACGATCATGGGAGCTAATATCGTTGAGGAGACTGCTCCAAAAGGTAAGAAGAGAAAGAGGCCTTCTGGACAGACTAAGGAGCAGAACAAAAAGAAATTCAAGGGCAGCTGCTACATTTGTGGAAAAACCGGTCACAAAGCCCCTGATTGTCGTCTCCCGAACAGTAAAGCATGTCGGTTTTTGGTTCATAAATCCGATAATCCCGAAATTCACGTTAATACGGTAATGGAATCAGATAATGCTGAATTCTTTGAAAGCATCTATCCGTATAAAACTGAATGTGAGTCGTTAAGTGAAAGACCTAAACGACCTCGGGAAGAACCAAATGAAAATACTCCAAGTATAGAAGATCCAAGGCGTAGCAAACGTCAAAGAACATCTACTTTCATTTGGACCAGATTTTGTGACATTCTTGCTTGAAAATGAGCCTCAAACTTTTCAAGCAGTTATGTCATCTTCTGATTCAGCGTTTTGGAAAGAGGCAGTCAATAGTGAGATTCAATCAATTTTGGATAACCATACATAGGAATTGGTAGATCTTCATCCGGGAAATAAGCCTTTAGGTTCGAAATGGATCTTTAAACGGAAAGTGAAAGCTGATGGCACTATTGACAAATATAAGGCAAGACTTGTTGTCAAAGGTTATAGACAAAAAGAAGGCCTTGATTACTTTGACACTTACTCGCCAGTAACGAGGATAACATCTATTAGGGTGTTAGTGGCACTAGCGGCCGTGTATGGTCTTGAAATCCATCAAATGGATGTTAAAACAGCTTTCTTAAATGGAGAATTAAAGGAAGAGATTTACATGGAACAACCTGAGGGTTTTGCGGTAACTGTTAAAGAAAAGAAAGTGTGCAAACTTGTTAAGTCGCTTTATGGACTTAAACAAGCACCCAAACAATGGCATGCCAAATTTGACCAAACAATGTCAAACATTAATCAATCAAAATGTCATGTCAAACAATGGCATGCCAAATTTGACCAAACAATGTCAAACATTAATTAATTAATTTAGAAGTGTTGCCTAAATTCGAGTGTAATAAATCAAAATGTCAAATATGTGTTTAGTCTAAGTTTGTAAAACATCCTTATAAGTCTATTGAAAGGAATTCAAATCCTTTAGACTTAATTCATACTGACATTTGTGATATGAAGTCGACACCATCTCGAGGTGGGAAAAAGTATTTTATTACTTTTATTGACGACTGCACTCGATATTGTTATGTTTATTTGCTTAATAGTAAGGATGAAGCAATTGAAGCATTTAAGCAATACAAGAATGAAGTGGAGAATCAATTGAATAAAAAGATCAAAATGATTAGAAGTGATAGGGGTGGAGAATATGAATTTCCATTTGCAGAAATATGTTCGGAATATGGAATTATCCATCAAACTACTGCACCTTACTGTAATGACCCGACCTGTCGTTTCGAGAGTTATAACCCTATTTTCTCCATTCCTACTTCTTTTTGTGTTATTCAGCTATATTATGTTATATCGGGTTAGTTGGTTCGAGTCCAGAAGGAACTCGGGGTGAAATGAGACACTTAGTCTCATAATTGAAAATTTTAAGTTAGAAAAGTGGACCGGATATGGACCTATATGTAAACGACCTCGGATTTGAATTTTGATAATTTCAATAGCTCTGTATGGTGATTTTGGGCTTAGGAGAGTGTCCGGAATATTATTTGGGAGTTCGTAGAGGAATTAGACTTGAAATGCCGAAAGTTTTATTTTTGAGAAGTTTGACCGGGGGTTGACTTTTTGATATCGGGGTCGGAATCTGATTCTAAAAATTGGAATACCTCTGTTATGTCATTTAGGACTTGTGTGCAAAATTGAGGTCAATCGGACGTGATTTGATAGGTTCCAGAGTTGTTTGTAGAAATTAGAAATTTCAAAGTTCATTAGGCTTGAATTGGGGTGTAATTCATGGTTTTAGCATTGTTTGAGGTGATTTGAGGATTCGACTAAATTCGTATGATGTTTTAGGACTTGTTGGTATATTTGGTTGAGGTCCCGAGGGCCTCGGGTGAGTTTCGGATGGTTAACGGATCAAAAATTGAACTAGAACAACTACTGCAATTTCCTTCTGTTGGAAATTGCTTCTGCCCAGAAATCGAGCCCAGATCGAGCTTAGGATTGATGGCCATGATCGAAGCCCAAATCGAGCTCAAGGTCGAGGGCATGATCGAGCCCAGGGTTGAGGGTCACGATCGAAGGCATGATCGATCCCAGGGTCGAGGTTCACGATCGAAGGCATGATCGAGCCCAGGGTCGAGGGTCACGATCGAAGGCATGATCGAGCCCAGGGTCGAGGCTCACGATCGAAGGCATGATCGAGCCCAGGGTCGAGGACCTCGACCGAAGGCAGAGATCGAGGCAAAACCGAGGATGTCTGGGCAGAATTATAAAAATAGGGACTTCGTCCCATTTGCCATTTTTGACAAATTGGAACTTGGGGAGAGGTGATTTTTGATATATTTTCAAGGAAAACTTGAGGTAAGTCCCTTGTAATCATTTCTACTCCATAATAGTGAATTATCATCGAGTAATCCGACTAGATTTCATGATTTTGAAGTGTAAATCAGAGATTGAAACTTAGAAATTTGGAAATTAGATTTGTATATTTGAGGGTCGAGTTGAGGTCAAATTTTGGTAAAATTGATATGGGTAGACTCGTGGTTGAATGGGCTTTCGGATTTTGTAACTTTTGTCGGGTTCCGAGACGTGGGCCCCACATGCAATTTTTGAGCCAATTTCGGGTTTTGGTCTAAATTTGAAGCTTTTCTTGTGGAATTCATTCCATTAGCGTATATTGATGGTATTATACTGATTGTGAATAGATTTAGAGCATTTGGAGGCCGAGTCCAGAGGCAAGAGCATTGCGGGGTAGAGATTTGACCGGTTTGAGGTAAGTAACGATTATAAATCTAGTCATGAGGGTATGAAACCCCGGATTTTGTATCATTCTACTATTTTTAGTGACGCACATGCTAGGTGACGGGCGTGTGGGGGTTGCACTGTTGGGGATTTGTGACTTGGTCCGCCCCGTAGCAGTTGTAAAGTTGCATACTTTGTTGAAACAATTGATACTTGTATGATTTAGAAAGATTTTATGTAAATTGGGCTGAATGCCATGTTTGGGCCTTGCGCCAATGCTGTTTGGACCCTTAGGGGATGTTTCTTACCATCCTCTCATTATTTTCGATTGAAAATTTATACTCAGTCATGGTTATACTTGTTTACCGCATAACTCAGTTTTATGACTCTATTTTGATGCATATAAATATTTTGGACCGAATGCCCTGTTTTACTGAAATGCCCGAGTGGCTTGATTTGTGAGGATGAGTGTAGATCGGGGCTGCCCGCCTGCAGCATACTTATGAATGAGTGAGGCCGAGGGCCTGATTTGTGAGGATGAGTGTGGATCGGGGCTGCCCGCTTGCAGCATACTTTATTATTATTGCACGTGAGTTGTCCGTGCAGATTATAGTGCTTTGGCTGAAAGAGCCCCTCTGGAGTCTGTACACACCCCCAGTGAATGCAGGTACCTACTGAGTGCGAGTGTCGAGTACCGAGTGCTGAGTGACTGGGAGGCAAGAATGATTGTGAGGTATGCCCGAGTGGCACGAGTGACTGTGAGGTTTGCCCGAGGGGCTGTTTATGATTTCATCATTTTGCTCACCTTTGCATTGAGCCTTTGTTTGAAAAACTGTTGGAAAAAATGTCTTTAAATGATTTTTACTGGAACTGGGTTTAAACGAGATGTTTGATTCAAATCCTAATTTTTAAAAGCATGTGGTATTTTACTGAGATTTTCTGATATGAACGTTATATGCTTTACTTCTCGTCACTAATGCTCAGTCTTTATTTGTTGTTGTTACTTACTGAGTTGGCGTACTCACGTTACTCCCTGTACCTTGTGTGCAGATCCAGGTGTGGCTGGCCATGGTAGCGGTTATATAGTGTTCTAGTTGCAGATTTTCTTGGAGATAGCAAGGTAGCTGTTTGGCGATCGCAGCCCTTGCTCTTCTCCCTCTTATATTCCTCTAGTAGTATTTAGCTATTTTCCAGGCTGAGTTAGCCTTGATATTGTTAGACAGATTATAGTAGATGCTCATGACTAGTGACACCCCGATGTCGTGCTTTTCTTTTCCGCACTTCTATTTTTCTTTGATTTGATTTATTTAAATGGAGGTTTTATGTTAAATAACCTTGAAATTTTCTTTGAAATGAAAATATTATTTTCTTTTGGAAATGAGTCGGCTTGCCTAGTTCCACGATAGGCGCCATCACGACAGGGGTTAGTTTTGGGTCATGACAGATTGGTATCAGAGCCTAGGTTACATAGGTCTCACGAGTCATGAGCGGGTTTAGTAGAGTCTTGCAGATCGGTATAGAGACGTCTGTACTTATCTTCAAGAGGCTGCAGAACCTTTAAGAAACTCCATATTCTTGAATTCTTGTCGTGCGAATCTGTTGATTCTAGTAACTAAACATCTGTTGTTTCATTCTCTCACAGATGGTGAGGACTCGTGCTACCGGTCAGGAGGGCCAGCTACCAGTACCACCAGCCAGGGCCGCGAGAGGCCGAGGCCGTGGTAGAAGCCGTGGTAGGGTCAGAGGTGCAGCCCGTACAACAGTTGGGGCAGTACCTACAGATCCACCGGTTGTCCCAGATCAGGACCAAGTTCCAGTTGGTGATGCACCAGCTCAGGCACCACATGTGCCTATTGTGATTCAGAGTACCCCACAGCAAAACGCAATCTATTCCATATAAAAAATGGAAAGGAAGAAAACCCAACTTGAAATATTTCAAAGTGTGGGAGTGTCTAGCGAAGGTACAAGTTCCTTTACCTAAAAGGGTTAAAATCAGACCAAAAACTGTTGATTGTGTTTTCATTGGATATGCTACAAACAGTAAAGCATGTCGGTTTTTGGTTCATAAATCCGATAATCCCGAAATTCACGTTAATACGGTAATGAAATCAGATAATACTGAATTCTTTGAAAGCATCTATCCGTATAAAACTGAATGTGAGTCGTTAAGTGAAAGACCTAAACGACCTCGGGAAGAACCGAAGGAAAATACTCCAAGTATAGAAGATCCAAGGCGTAGCAAACGTCAAATAACATCTTCTTCCTTTGGACCAGATTTTTTGACATTCTTGCTTGAAAATGAGCCTCAAACTTTTAAAGAAGTTATGTCATCTTCTGATTCAGCGTTTTGGAAAGAGGCAGTCAATAGTGAGATTCAATCAATTTTGGATAACCATACATGGGAATTGGTAGATCTTCCTCTGGGAAATTAGCCTTTAGGTTCGAAATGGATCTTTAAACGGAAAGTGAAAGCTGATGGCACTATTGACAAATATAAGGCAAGACTTGTTATCAAAGGTTATAGACAAAAGGAAGGCATTGATTACTTTGACACTTACTCGCCAGTAACGAGGATAACATCTATTAGGGTGTTAGTGGCACTAGCGGCCGTGTATGGTCTTGAAATCCATCAAATGGATGTAAAAACAGCTTTCTTAAATGGAGAATTAGAGGAAGAGATTTACATGGAACAACCTGAGGGTTTTGTGGTAACTGTTAAAGAAAAGAAAGTGTGCAAACTTGTTAAGTCACTTTATGGACTTAAACAAGCACCCAAATAATGGCATGCCAAATTTGACCAATCAACGAGTGCGACAAATGTGTTTACATTAAAAACACTCCAGGTCATGAAGTCATTGTTTGTTTATATGTTGATGACATGTTGATAATGAGTAAAAACATGGCAGATATAAATGCTACTAAGCGCATGTTGGCTTGCAAATTCGATATGAAAGACTTAGGAGTTGCTGATGTGATCTTAGGAATCAGAATTCACAAGACTCCACAAGGTCTAGCATTATCACAGTCTTACTACATTGAAAACGTACTTGACAAGTTCAAGTATTTGGATTTCAAAATTGCCAAGACTCCTATTGACGTGAGTTATGTACTTCAAAAGAATGAAGGTGAAAGTGACTCACAACTGGATTATGTAAGAGTATTGGGAAGTTTGATGTATATCATGAATTGTACACGACCAGATATAGCATGTGCTATTAGTAAACTGAGTCGGTTTACAAGTAATCCCAATCACATACATTGGATGGCAATGAAACGAGTTTTGGTGTATCTCAAACATGCCCAAAATTATGCTTTGCATTATAATAAATATCCCTCCGTGATCGAGGGATATAGTGATGCAAATTGGATCGCTGGATCATCTGAATTTAAATCCACGAGTGGATATATTTTCACAATTGGGGGTGGAGCAGTGTCTTGGAAATCATCCAAACAAACATGCATCGCTCGTTTTATGGAATCTGAATTCATAGCTTTAGATAAGGCCAGTGAAGAAGCTGAATGGCTCCGGAATTTCTTGGAAGATATTCCATTTTGGCCCAAATCTTTGGCACCTAGTTGTATACATTGTGATAGTCAAGCAGCAATAGGCAGGGCAGGGAGCGTTATGTATAACAAAAAATCTCTTCATATACGACGGAGACACAATACCGTTAGACAACTACTCTCTAGTGGTGTTATCACAATTGACTACATAAAGTCAAGAGATAACGTGTCGGATCCACTTGCAAAAGGCCTAGCTAGAGAGGCAGTTGAAATATCATCAAAGGGAATGGGGTTTAGGTCTAGGACAAGTCATCATGACGGTAACTTTACCTAGTAGACTGGAGATCCCATGAGCTAGGTTTAAAGAGATCAAACAAAGTTATGAATGACAGTTCAACATTGTCAAATAACTCAACCCATTCTCGTGATGAAGACAATGTTCAAAAATCGAGGTAAAGCATTAAGGCTTTTTGATGAGTCAACAAAGCTTAAAGGTTTTATAATGATTTGCTAAGTCTGGCAGGATATGACCAGATAGTGTGTCTATAGGATTACACGTTTAGAAATCACCTATCTGAGTATGAAGTGTAAGCCGCTTCAAGGGGAATGAAAGTAATGGCCCATTCTCTAAGCACTCATGAAACCAGGCGGTGTTCATGGCTGAAACGAACACAACCGTGAGAATCATAGATGGTTAAGGATTGATTGTGTGACTTATGTTGTCTAGGTATACAACAAAGTTCGCCGGTTCAAAGATATCAAATCTACCGATTAACTGAGCCTCGTAGTAAAATGCTAAGCAATAGCCATCCAACTTGCCGGAGATAAAAATCAAAAAATATTGCTTAAAATACAAATTTAAGAATATTGGAGTGATATTCATCCTGTCAAAATAAAAATAAAGTACATCGCACAACCGAAAATATTAATTGATACTAAACTTTTACACCAGACCAAACAATCTAATCTTAATAGTGAATATAATCACCGTTAAGAATATATTCTTTTCAAGAATAGCCTCAACTTATCCAAAAGAAGGAAAACCTCTCATTCATCAAACCCTGCCCAATGTCACACATTCTCGTGTAATTTAAAAACTTCTAACTAATCATTAGAAAAATTAATTTTATGTCCCTTATCCACGAAGGGAATTCTCCAATAGGGA
This sequence comes from Nicotiana tomentosiformis, assembly GCF_000390325.3. NCBI lineage: Eukaryota > Viridiplantae > Streptophyta > Magnoliopsida > Solanales > Solanaceae > Nicotiana > Nicotiana tomentosiformis. The sequence continues at coordinate 8,212 of NW_027174856.1, forward strand.
GAGGTAGGGGTGGCAAACTTGCATGTCGGATCGGGTCGGATATGAGCGGGCCGAAAACAGATAATTCAAAAATGGATAAATTATTCGACCCGTATTTAAAACGGATAAAAAATGGGTTATCCGACGGATAATATGGATATCCAAAACTTGAGAAACCCCTAATTTGAGGCTTTACAAATGTAAAAGTTAAACACATTAATTATCCATTGGTTATCTATTTGGTTAACCATTTTCAAAGTGGATAATATGGTTCTTATCCATATTCGACCCGTTTTTAAAAAGTTCATTATACAAACCACTCTTTGTTTTTTCTTTTTGAAGAATTTTGGTGCTAAATACTTTAGGCCCAATAAAAAATGACGTTTTGAATTTGAGTGCTATAAAATCAAACATTCACTCTTTATACTTTTAAAATTAAAATTTACATATTTAACAAATGTAAGGAAAAGACATCTAAGTCAATACAAGGAAAAATCATTTAAGTAACAATTTTTAAAGATTTGAACACATTGCAGCAAAGGAACTATTTTATACTCTCCAAATAGGTCTAGGTAAGATTTCACATTTACGAGCAATAAACTAATTCTCATACAATAGAAAAATGATACAAATAACTCAATTTCCCATATTATCGAGTCAAAAATGTTACAATAAGAATAAGATCTCAAATGATAATACAACACCAAATAAAAAATACAACATGACCTTGGCTTCAAATGAGTTAATATAAGAATACATGGTCCATATTATAGGAATTTGAGGTGAAGAATTTGAAATCTTGGTGGTTAAAGTTAAGCTGCTTTAACCAAGAATCAGCAGCATTATAAAGATCATTGAATTTTTCATAGGCTTGTACCTTATTTAACCAAATGTTATCTTGCATCTTGTATGGTATAAGCCCAAAAGGTGGAAGAGGAATTCCACCTTTTTCTTTCTTTTCAATAGGAAGATCTTTACATATGTCATCATCAAAGTCATCTGCAATATTGCAATATAATGTATAAAAATTAGAATATATATATATATATTGATTAAGTACGAGAAACTAAAGATTTGACAAGCACATATATGTCACAAACCAAGCACATAACGTGCACGGCCAAGAACCAGATTTTACTTATATTTACGCGAATAGGAAAATTGAAAGACGTACCTTGAAATGATGCTGATAATGTATGATAAGTAAGGAAGTATGTTGATATATTTTGGGTAATTCCCTTCATTGGTACATGGTAGATTGGGTACCTAACAATAAAATTAGAGAAAATTAACTCAAATTCTCTAAATTGAATAAATAGATGAATAATGGAGAGAATTTTTTCCTTAATAATAATTTCTAGAAAACAATTATCATTAACATCAATTCCAAATTTCTATATGATATTGAATTGATAAATTTTATTTCTATGTGGAAAAAATAATTGTTTCATCAATGTATCATTGGAATTTCACTTGAAATTATTACAAAGGTCAAAATAGGAAGAAGAAAAAAAAATACCAAGCAACAGCCATCCAACTTTCAGGAGACAAGTCAATGCTCTTCAGTGACTGAAGTCCTGGATGCTTCTCACTAAATTCATATATCTGAAATATCCAAAACAAAATCAAAAAATATTACTTTAAAATACAAAATTAAGAATACTAAGTAACTATTAAAAATAAATTCTTTTTCAAAAATAGTCTCAACTTATCAAAAAGTAGGAAAACCTCTTGTTCATCAAACTCTGACCTAACGTCACACATTCTCATGTTATTTTAAAATTTTCTAACTAATTATTAAAAAACTTAAGTTTACACACCTTTTCCACCAAGGGAATTCTCCAACAGGGAGAGGCAATCTCAGAATGTTGAAAATACATATAGCCAAGGCGATTTTCATTAACATTCATTGAAGGTGCATAGCTTCTTTGAATATTTTGTTGATTGGCTACTACATCTCGGGACGGGACTGATCCCGAAAGAGGATCTCTTGAGCCCTCTACATGCTCAAAAGTAGAGTCAGTTGAGTTATTGCTGGAAGTCCTCGAGAGTTTTTCACTACCACTTACTTCACTCACTTACTCCAGCTCAAGATCAATTCCATCAATAATATGGTCTTCTGATAAGTTTCTACAGAAAATAAAAGAGTATCAGTAATGACATATCACTATTATATATTGATTCAAGAAATCTACAGATTTGACAAGCACAAATATGTCACAAACCAAGCACGTAATGTGCACGGTTGGTAACCATATATCTCGTTTATGGACTACTATCAAAATCTAAATAGTTAAATATAAATAAAATATAAAAAAATAAACGTATCGGCCACAAGAAAGAAAAAAGAATGTAGAGAATTAATACATCCATTGCAAAAGAAAATTTATCTCAGTTTTGGTTTGTTATGTTAACCATGATAAAGAGAGCAAAAAAAGCTTATTTTTTTCTTATAGTTTAGTTTCGTAACTAAGCAAAATATAATAGATAAACAAACAATTAAAAATAATTTTGAGTTGGCTGAGTCGATTTAACCATTTTTTCCACCATCAAACACGTGCGCGCACGAGAGAGACGTATTCATTGTGTTCCTTTCAATCCAAACATCATAAACATCAGCAACAAAACAAGCTTTTAGCAGTATTCCTTGTGTTGTTCTTCATCTAGCTTCCTTTAGTGTCCATTGCCTTTATCCCTTTCCCTAGGTAGTACATCTCTATTTCACTTTAACCAGCTCAAAATATTCTGCCAGAAGCCTCTTGAGAAAGTTCTGTCAAAGAAAACAAGCGTTGGGAGGTTTCTGGGCAGGTTTTGCATAGTACACATGATGGGGTACATCTCGTTCAAAAACTAAAGTAACGGGCATGTGCTTAAGAAAAATATTTGGCTGAAAATTTCTTTGATTTTGTAGCTAACTTTGTTAATTTTTTTGGTTTGGTAGCCAACTTTGTTGAATTGTCAACATTGAAGAAAAAGAAGAAAAAGTGTGTGCAAATTGTCAAATATAGTAGGCTTTAGAGAGTGAGGCTTCGGCTATAAAAGAAGAGTTTCGGCTCTCATTTCTACACACCAACAAAGAGAAAAGGAAAGAGTGAAGTTTCACACACAAGGTACAAAACAATAGTCTGTGAGAAAAATAGAGAGTGAGCGATATTGTAGTGAGGCGGAATATCAAAAGAGGGTTATTTCTTTTGAGTGTTGTAGTGGTCTTTGGAGTATTTTACTCAGACCAACAAAGTGTAAATTTTCTTGCTATAGTGATATCAATTGCTCGTCCCGGGGCCGTGATTTTTCCCTTATTCAAAAGAGTTTTTCACGTAAAAATCTTAGTGTCGTTGTCACTCTTTTATTCTTGTTAATTACCATATCTCGGTACTACGTTATTATTCCGCTTTTATTACTGTAAATATTATTTCTGTAGGGGGTTAATTCCCAACAACCGGTATCAGAGCACATGTTCTGCTTGTTCATAGAAGTACTATTCACTATCGGTAGTACTATATGTCCGAAGTAAAGTACGAGGTAGAAAAATTCAACGGAGAAAACGGTTTCTCAACATGGCAAAGAAAGGTGAGGGGTCTACTCATTCAACAAGGATTACACAAGGTACTTGGTGTTGATACCATGAAAGCTAAGGATTGGACTGAATTGGATTAAAGGGCTGCTAGTGCAATCAGGTTGCACTTATCAGATGATGTGGTCAATAACATCATTGATGAAGACATCACACGTGGCATTTGGACAAGGTTGGAAAGCTATACATGTCCAAAATGCTGAAAAATAAATTGTACGTTAAGAAGCAGCTATACTCCCTACACATGGGTGAAGGTACGAATTTTTTGTCACGAATTTTTTGTCACATTTAAATGTGTTTAACGGACTAATCACATAGCTCGCCAACCTTGGAGTGAAAATAGAGGAAGAAGATTAAGCCATCTTGCTATTGAACTCGTTGCCATCTTCGTACAATAATTTGGCAACAACAATCCTGCACGGTAAGACTACCATTGAGTTGAAAGATGTCACATCGACTCTTCTACTCAATGAGAAGATGAGAAAGAAGCCTAAAAATCAAGGACATACTCTCATCACAGAAGGTATAGGCAGGAGTTATCAAAGGTGTTCGAGAAACTATGGTAGATCTGGAGCTCGTGGGAAGTCTAAGAACCAATCCAAATCAAGAACCAAAAATTGCTACAACTGTGATCAACCAGGTCACTTCAAAAGAGATTGCCCAAATCTAAGGAAGGGCAAAGGTGAAACTAATGGCCAGAAGAATGACGACAACACAGCCGCTATGGTTCAAAATAATGATAATGTTGTCCTCTTTATAAATGAGGAAGAGGAATGCATGCACTTATCAGGTCTAGAGTCGGAATGGGTGGTTGATACAGCTGCATCTTACCATGCCACACCGGTAAAAGATCTTTTTTGTAGATATGTAGCAGGTGATTTCGGCACTATGAGAATGGGTAACACAAGTTACTCAAAGATTGCGGGGATTGGTGACATTTGTATCAAGACAAATATCGGATGCACATTGGTTCTAAAGGATGTGCGACATGTACCTGATTTGCGGATGAACTTGATCTCGGGAATTGCTTTAGACCGAGATAGATACGAGAACTATTTTGCAAATCAAAAGTGGAGACTCACCAAGGGATCATTGGTCATTGCAAAGGGAGTTGCTCGTGGCACATTGTACAGGACAAATGTAGAAATATGCCAAAGTGAATTGAGCGTGGCACAAGATAAGATTTCTGCAGATTTGTGGCACAAAAGAATGGGTCATATGAGCGAGAAGGGATTGCATATTCTTGCCAAGAAATCACTGATCTCTTATGCCAAAAGTACAACGGTAAAACCTTGTGACTACGGTTTATTTAGTAAGCAACATATAGTCTTATTTCAGACATCGTCTGAAAGAAAATTGAATATGCTTGATTTTGTATATTCTGATGTTTGTGGTCCAATGAAAATTAAATCGATGGGCGGTAACAAATACTTTGTTACTTTTATTGATGATGCTTCACGAAAATTATGGGTTTATATTTTGAAAACCAAATATCGGGTGTTTCAAATTTTTCAGAAGTTTCTTGCTCTGGTGGAAAGGGAGACATGCCAAAATCTAAAGCGTTTCCACAGTGACAATGGAGGTGTGTACACTTCAAGGGAATTTGAAGAGTATTGTTCAAGTTATGGGATCAGACATAAAAAGACAGTTCCTAGAACCCCACAGCACAGTGGTGTAGCCGAGAGGATGAACCGCACCATTGTTGAGAAGGTGAGAAGCATGCTCAGAATGGCTAAACTACCTAAGTAATTCCGGGGTGAAGCAGTTCAGACAGCCTGTTACCTAATCAATAAGATTTCATCAGTTCCATTGGAGTTTGACATCCCAAAGAGAGTTTGGACCAACAAGGAAGTGTCCTACTCAAATCTAAAGGTGTTCGGTTGCAGAGCTTTTGCACATGTACCAAAGGAGCAGAGAACAAAGTTGGATGATAAATTTGTTCTGTGCATATTCATCAGATATGGAGATGAAGAGTTCGGATACAGATTGTGAGATCCTATAAAGAAGAAGGTCATTAGAAGCAGAGATATAATCTTCCGAGAAAATGAAGTTGGAGCTGTAGATGATCAATCAGAGAAGACAAAGAATGGGATAATCCCTAACCTTGTTACTATTCCTTCTTCTTCTAACTATCTTACAAGTGCATAAAGTACGACCGACGAGGTTGCCGAGCAGGAGGGGCAACCTGGTGAGGTTATAGAGTAGGGAGAGTAACTTGATGATGATGTCGAGTAAGTAGAGCACCCCACTCAGGAAGAAGAAGAACCTCAACCTCTGAGGATATCAAATAGGCAGAGGGTAGAGTTATGTAGGTACCCTTCCACAGAGTATATCCTCATTAGTGATGAAGGGGAGCCAGAAAGTCTTAAGGAGGTGTTGTCCCATCCAGAAAAGAACCACTAGATGAAAGCCATGCAAAAAGAGATGGAATCTCTACAGAAAAATGGCACGTACAAGCTGGTTGAACTTCCAAAGGGTAAAAGACCGCTCAAATGCAAATGGGTCTTTAAACTCAAGAAAGATGGAAATGGCAAGCTGGTCAGATACAAAGTTCGATTGGTGGTAAAAGGCTTCGAGTAGAAGAAAGGTATTGATTTTGACAAAATTTTCTCACCTTTTGTCAAAATGACTTCTATTCGAACAATCTTGAGCTTAGCAGCTAGCCTAGATCTTGAAGTGGAGAATTTGGACGTGAAAACTGCATTTCTTCACGGAGATTTGGAAGAGGAAATCTATATGGAGCAGCCAGAAGGATTTGAAGTAGCTGAAAGAAAATACATAGTGTGCAAACTGAATAAGAGTCTTTATGGGTTGAAGCAGGCACCAAGGCAGTGGTACAAGAAGTTTGACTCATTCATGAAAAGTCAACCTTAGACAAAGACATATTATGATCCATGTGTATACTTCAAAAGCTTTTCTGACAACAACTTTATTATTTTGTTGTTGTATGTGGATGGATTGTTAATTGTAGGAAAAGACAAGGGGATGATCGCAAAGTTGAAGGGAGATTTGTCCAAGTCATTTGATATGAAGGACTTGGGCCCAGCATAACAAATTCTGGGTATGAAGATAGTTTGAACAAGCAGAAAGTTGTGGTTGTCTCAGGAGAAGTACATTGAACGTGTATTGGAACACTTCAACATGAAGAAAGCAAAGTCAGCCAGCATACCTCTTGCTAGTCATCTAAAGTTGAGCAAGAAGATGTGTCTTACAACAGTGGAGGATAACATGGCTAGAGTTCCTTATTCTTCAGCAGTCAGAAGCTTGATGTATGCAATGGTATGCACCAGACCTGATATTGCTCATGCAGTTGGTGTTGTTAGCAGATTCCTTGAAAATTCTGGAAAGGAACATTGGGAAGCAGTCAAGTTGATACTCAGGTACCTAAGAGGTACTGTAGGAGATTGCTTGTGTTTTGGAGGATCTGATCCAATCTTAAAGAGATACACTGATGTTGATATGGCCGGTGATACTATTAATAGAAAATCCACTACTGGATATCTATTTACTTTTTCAGGGGGAGCTATATCATAGCAGTCTAAATTGCAGAAGTGTGTTGCACTTTCAACAACTGAAGCAGAGTACATTTCCGCTATAGAAGCTGGCAAGGAGATGGTATGGCTTAAGCAATTTCTTCAAGAGATGGAATTGTACCAAAAGGAGTATGTCGTCTATTGTGACAGTCAAAGTATAATATACTTGATCAAGAACTACATGTACTATGCAAGAACAAAGCATATAGATATGAGATACCATTGGATTCGTGAGCAGGTGGAGAATGAATCTTTACAGGTCAAAAAGATTCACACGAGTGAAAACCTTGTTGATATGTTGACCAAGGTGGTACCAAGAGACAAGTTCGAGCTATGCAAAGAACTTGTCGGCATGCACTCAAACTAGAAGACAGTGCTACCTCCTCTAGATGAATGAGACTGGAGGGGGAGATTGGTGGGGTCCATCTCATTCAAAAGCCAAAGTAATAGGCATGTGCCTAAGGAAAGTATTTGGCTGAGAATTTCTTTGGTTTAGTAGCCAACTTTGTTGAATTTCTTTGGTTTGGTAGCCGACTTTGTTTAATTGTCAACATTGAAGAAAAATAAGGAAAAATGTGTGCAAATTGTCAAATATAGTAGGCTTTAGAGAGTGAGGTTTCGGCTATAAAAGGAGAACTTCGGCTCTCATTTCTACACACCAACAAAGAGAAAAAGAAAGAGTGAGGTTACACAGGCAAGGTATAAGAAAATAGTCTGTGAGAAAAATATAGAGTGAGAGATATTGTAGTGAGGTGAAAATATCAAAAGAGGGTTATTTCTTTTGAGTGTTGTAGTGGTCTTTGGAGTATTTTACTCGGACCTACAAAGTGTAAAATTCCTTGCTATAGTGATATCAGTTGCTCGTCTCGGGGCCGTGATTTTTCCCTTCTTCAAAAGGGTTTTTCACGTAAAAATCTTGGTGTCGTTGTCACTCTTTTATTCTTGTTAATTACCATATCTCGGTACTACATTATTATTCCGCTTTTATTACTGTGAATATTATTTCTGTAGGGGGTTTATTCCCAACAACTAATGTTCCATCCACATTGATACCCCATTTCAGGAGTACATCTTTACTTCTCATATTCCCAAGTAAAGCCAGTTATAGTATAAACATTTGTTAAGGACTTGTAGCATTATGGCATATCAGGTTCTTCTATGGGACATTTGCAACTTCACCTCTTAAAGTTTCGGAAAAGGGTTTAAACTAAGCCTATTGTTTGTTAAATGGTTTACAAGTACCCTTTGTCCTTCTATCATTCTGGAAAAAAAACACAACATTAATTATTAAATAAAACCCTCACATCTAACGACAAAATTGGTGGACCTTTCATTTAATGACATGGCATTTTTTACTGGGCCACGTGGCATTGTCAGCCAAAACACAAATATGGGTCTTATTTCTACCCATTTACCTGATCCGACCCTATGGTTTGTTATCCGGGTAAAAGAACTCCCCCCCTTCCCCTTCTTATTCTCCCAATCATGAAACAGAAATTAACAACAATGGAAGCTCCTTCCTCACTCTCCTTCTTCATTATTTAGTTCACTTTTCTCATTTCACACTTCACAAATCACCACCCTACAATCACCGTCGTTGTTGCAATCCTTCTTCTCTCTCTTCCCTTCAATCCCTCCCTTTCCTCCAAAATCCCTACTCTCCCCCTCCAGCTCCCTTTACATCACGTGCTTAGATATTGATCTTCAAATTTTCAGTACATAACATCAAAAATATTGTGTCACCGATTTACGATGACGAGTATGTCTTTGCTTCTGGGATTGAAGATCTCTTCAGCGAAAATTTCACCCACCAAAATACAAATCGAAACCCGAATTTCAAGTCGAGTCCTTAGTGTATCCCCAATAATTATTTTTAGATTAAATGCCGCTAGTGTTTTATTGGAGTGATTTGAATGAGTTGAATGAGAATCGGACTAGGTTTGAGAATTACGTATAATGAGCTTAGTTTGAAGATTATAAAGGTTAATGTGAATGGGAATGAAATTGCGCATCCAGATTTGTATTATAATGAATGGCTTGTGGTTCATGGGTTTCAGAGTGTGATTCCGTTTCCTGATGAGATGATGAAATGGGTGAGAATTTTAGGAAAGTTAGAGAGTAATAATGTAGTGAAATTATATGTTTCTATGGGTTGTTACCCGGGTCAAAAAAGTTATATTAACCTAGCTTATTATTACTTTATATCATAGGATTGGATCAGGTAAATGGGTAGAAATAAGACCTATGTTTTATTTTTGGTTGACACGTGGCCCGGTAAAAACTTGTCATTAAATGAAAGGCCCACCAGTTATGCCGTTAGACGTGGGGATATTTTTGTTAATAAAATTAATATTGTGTGCTTTCTTGGACGGATAGATGGACGGAGGATACTTATAAACAGTAATGACTCGACCAGTCATTTTGAGTCTAGCGTATCGTTCGGAAGTTTGAGGCCTTGAGTAGCTTCACTTTATGTATTATGACTTGTACGCGAAGTTGGAATTGAATTTCGGGAAGTTCGGAGTTTATTCCAAAGTCCTCGTAATAATTGTGCATTTGCGACCAAATGACCACCAAGAATATATACCTGCATAATAAGTGCAGAAGTGTAGCATGAGTACGAAAATCAACGTGCACCCAATGAGTATCTAGACTAAACCCGGATAAGTAGTGGCGAGGGGTCGACATCGACACTTACTAGTAGTCTAATAAATCAAGTACAGTAAATAGTAGACAATTATGAAGCATGGTAATTAAACAGTGAAAACAAATATAGATACATGTTACAATCCTCATCTAAACAGTAAACACAAAGTCCTCAAATATCGATTACTTCCTCAAATGGAGTATATAATATGGTCCCTACCAGATAGATCATCACATCTCAAGTCAGGAAAATCCACGGATATACAGGTTTCTTGTAAAATATTATGCACGATTCTGCCGAGGCGGGCGGCCATATCCCATAAGAGTATTTCATGAAATTGCCGAGGCGAATGACCAGATCCCAAAAGAGTGTGATACATAATACTGCCGAGGCGAACGACTCGATCCCATAAGAGTATGTTATAATATCCTGCCAAGTATAACAACCCAATCTCATAAGAGTGTGATACGTGATACTGTCAAGGCGAACGACCCGATACCATAAGAGTGTGATACATGATACTGCCGAGACGAATAACCCGATCCCATAAAAGTGTGATACATGATACTGCCGAGGCGAGCGACCCGATCCCATAAGAATATAAAGTTTTTACGGGTCTTTGATCCTACTCACGAATATATGTATGAGTTGTTAAAATAAAACAATATTCCGATGAATATGCATAACGCGGAAGAAACCCGTAAGGAAAGTACAATTTCTACGGCTAATCTAGTAGCTCATCAAGTATCTAAAATAGCAAGTACGATACTCTACGCATGTCTAGTCTCAGGCTAAATGTAAATAAAAGTATTTAAACACGCAAGAATAACTCAAATAGCATAATTTAAGCATGTCGTGAGTCTAAGTCTACCCGGACATAATAAGAAATTCTAGCATACGCACGGACACTCGTCACCTCATTCGTGAGTAGCTCCCACAACATGTAACACATAATAAATATGACACATACAGGGTAAATTCCCCCTCATAAAGTTAGACATGAGACTTACCTCGCTTTGAAGTTCCATAACCGGCTCCAACGCCTCTCTACTACCTGAAATCGATGCCCATCAATCCGAAACAAGTCAAACAAAGTACAACCAATAAAAATATACTCCAATACTCATAATTTAACAATTTATAATAATTGCCAACTCCGCTCGAAAAGTCAACAAAGTCAATCCTCGGGCTCACGTGCCCAGATTTCAAAAAAATTCGAAGATAATTACTACCCATAACACCACGAACTCAAATATATACTTTATTCTAAATTCCATGTCAAATTTCGTAGTGAAAATCCAAAAATACCAAATTCTAGGGTTTCTTCCCAAAATCTCACATTTTCTACAAATTTTCATGTTTAAATCCTTATATAACTAATTTATTTAACTTACAACAAGTGGGAATAACCTACCTTGTGTTGCTTGATAAAAATCTCCTCAAAATAACTCCCCGTACAAATGACTGGTCGACCTGAGGCCCACGGGACCTCGTCCAATTACACCAACTAGTCCCAATACCTTATCCAAACTTATCCAAAGACTCGAAATGCCACGAATAACCTCAAAATCATGAATCGACGATCAAAATTCTTATTTTAACTTTCAACATTCAAACTTTGACGAACGCGTCCGAATTATACTAAAACATTCTGGAATAGAGCCAAACATTCTGGAATAGAGCCAAACTTTACGTACAAGTCATAAATTACTATACGAACCTATTCCAAGGCTCATAATCTTAAACTGACATCAATAACACCAAAGCCCACTTCATATCAAACTTAGAAATTTCTAATAACTTTCAAAATGCAAACTTTCCACAATAAGCGGTGGAATGCTCCCGGGCCACCTGATAATCAATCCAAACATATGCCCAATTCTAAAATCATTATATGTACCTATTGGAACCTTCAAATCCCGATTCCGATGTCGTTTACTCAAAAGTCAAACCTTGGTCAACTCTTCCAACTTAAAGCTTCCGAATAGAGAGGTTTCCTTATGAATCGACTCCGAACATCCCGAAATTCAATTCCAACTTCGCGTACAAGTCATAATACATAAAGTGAAGCTACTCAAGGCCTTAAACTGCCGAATGACACGCTAGACTCAAAATGACTAGTCAGGTCGTTACTATTTATAAGTATCCTCCGTCCATCTATTCGTCCGGAAATGCACATAACATTAATTTTATTAACAAAATACCCCCACGTCTAACAACATAATTGGTGGGACTTTCATTTAATGACGTGACAATTTTTTACTGGGCCACGTGTTAGCTAAAAACAAAACATGGGTCTTATTTGTACCTATTTACCTGATCCAATCCTATGGCATAGAGTAATAATAAGTTGGGTTATTATAACTTTTTTGACTTGGGTAACAACCCATAGAAACATCAAATTTCACTGCATTATTACTCTCTAACTTTCCTAAAATTCTCACCCATTTCATCATCTCATCAAGCAACGGAATCACACTCTGAAACCCATGAACCACAAGCCATTCATTATAATACAAATCTGGATACGCAATTTCAATCCCATTCACATCATTAACCTTTATAATCTTCAAACTAAGCTCATTATACGTAATTCTCAAACTTAATCTGATTCTCATTCAACTTATTCAAATCACTCCAGTAAAACACAAGCGACATTTAATCTAAAAAATGATTGCTGGTGATACACTAAGGACTCGACTTGAAATTCGGGTTTCTATTTGTATTTTGATGGTGTCACGACCCAAAACCCTAACCCGTCGTGATGGTGTCTATAGATGGTACTAGGAAAGCCGATTCTTTTCAAAATTCTTCAAATGTTTCACAAAATAAACCAAAAGCTTGATATGATAGAGTTTTCATAAAAACAAGAGTTAAACTCAAAATACAACGCGAAAAAATAGCCCCAAATATCGGGGTGTCACCAAGTCATGAGCATCTAAACAACTAGTCTAAGAAACAATGTCTACAAGGGTATGTGTCTAAATACCAATACAAAAAATAAAGATAACAAGAAAGGAGAGACAAGGACTGCGAATGCCGACAACTACCTCGTGAATCTCCGATACTCAACCGCGCACGAGATCAACGTCCTCCGTGACCGGATACATTTGGATCTGCGCATGAAGTGCAGGGTATAGCCTGAGTACAACCAACTCAGTAAGTAACAAAAATAAATACGGAACTGAGAAGTAGTGATGAACTATACATACAATTACCGTTCACTTCAGTACTTTCAGCAATGAAAGTAGACATGATTCAATTCCGGCAATATAAGTTAAGTCAGTTGTACATTTACTAAGTTCAGATAAACTAGATACAATATTTTCCAAAAGTTCAGAACAATGACATAATTCAGCTTAGTGCAACAACAAAGGAAACATATGCAACCTCATAGGGTAACAATCACTCAAGCTCTCAGTAGCTCAAACACTCGGCTCTCAGCCCTTAGTAATCACACTCAATAGGTACATGCGCTCACTGGGGGTGTACAGACTCCGGAGGGGCTCCTTTAGCCCAAGCGCTATATCGCTATGGCATGCTGCCCGATCCAATCATATAAGTAGCCATAAGGCTCCTTGCGGCGTGCAACCTGATCCATATACATTCAGCTCTCAGGCTCGTTGAGGAGTGCAACCCGATCCATATACCTCACATAGCTCACAACTCGGCACTCAGGCCCTATCTCAGTCACTAACCTCTCTAGCCTCTCGATCTCTCAGAAATCATACAAATCAGCCCAAAAGAGATGATAACAAGTATCAACAAGAAAACAAGAGGAAACAGAGATATGACGCGCAAGTAAAACTATGACTGAGTACAAGACAATAAATAACAGCTAATTCAACAAGTACCCGACCGCTGCGGGTCCCAACAGTGATATCATATGGCTTAAGCATGGTTTCTAACATGAGTGGCAGTCAAATTTCTAGAAGATAGAGGGAACATGTAATTAACAATAAGTTATTGGACTTTACAGTCTAACAGGACGGACCAAGTCACAATCCCCCACGGTGTACGCCCACACGCCCGTCACCTAGCATGTGCGTCACCTTTAAAATAATCACATCATACCAAAATTCGGGGTTTCATACCCTTAGGACCATATTTAAGACTGTTACTTACCTCAAGCCGCACAAAATCCTACTCTGAAATGCCTTTGCCCCTCGAATCAGGCTCCAAATGCCTTGAATCTAGCCACAAGCAGTACGATATAATTGATATAGGCGAAATGAATCAATTTCACAAGAAAAATACAAAATTATAAGCCAAAATCCGAATTCAAAATAGTGAAAATGGTGAAAAATCTCGAAGCCCCGTATTTATATGTTCTGCCAGGCCTTTCACATATGCGGCCTTATTTCTGCACCTGCGTAAAAATATCCGCACAATGCGGAACCCACTAAAAACACTGGGCTCGCACCTGCGCTCCAGGTCTCGCACTTGCGGAGTCGCTTCTGTGGCCCTTCGTCCACTTCTAGGGAAATGCCCAAACTTTCCCTTTCTGCATCTGCGGGCCATCCTCTCATCTGTGGGTTCGCAGATGAGCATCCTATATCTCACCTCCGCCCTCTTCCCTTCCTGGCATTGCCCGCCTCTGCGGCCTCCTCTTCACTTCTGCGGGTCCGCACCTGTGGTCTCCCCACCGCAGGTGCAAAACACCAGAACACCAGAAAACTCAGCAATTACCTAAGTCCCAATTTTAACCCGTTAAGCATCTGAAACACACTCGAGGCCCCGTGACCTCAACCAAACATACCAACCAGTCTTATAACCCAATATGAACTTAGTCAATCCCCAAAATCACCCCAAACAACATAAAAAATACGGATTATGCCCGGATTCAAGCCTAATGTACTTCTAAACTTTCAAATTTCACAAACAACGTCGAAACCTATCAAACCGCATCCGATTGACCTCAAATTTTGCACAGCAGTCACAAATGACACCACGAACCTACTCCAATTCCCGGAAATCCAATCCGACCACGATATCAAAATTTTAACTCTCGGTCAAATTTGCCAAAAATTTTAACTTTCGCCAATTCAAGCCTAATTCTACTACGGACCTCCAAATCACCTAACGGGGATAACAGAACCATCAAAATTCAAATTCGAGGCCTTTTACACATATGTCAATATCCGGTCGACTTTTCTAACTTAAGCTTCCAATTAAAAGACTAAGTGTCTCAATTCACTCCGACATCACTCCGGACCTGAATGAACCAACCCGGTAAATCATATAACAGTTGTAGAACACAATAGAAGCAGAAAATGGGAAAACATGACTACAACTCTCGAGACGACAAGTCGAGTCGTCAAGTGTGGGTGAAATTTTAGCTGAAGAAATCTTCAATCCAAGAAGCAATGACATACTCGTCATCGTAAATCGGAGACACAATATTTTTGATGTTATGTATTGAAAATTTGAAGATCATTATTTAAGCTCGTGTTGTAAAGGGAGCTAGAGGGGGAGAGTAGGGATTTTGGAGGAAATGGAGGGATTGAAGGGAAGAGAGTATAAGGAGCTAGAGGGGGAGAGTAGGGATTTTGGAGGAAAGGGAGGGATTGAAGGGAAGAGAGAGAAAAGGGATTGCAGCAACGACGGTGATTGTAGGGTGGTGGTTTTTGAAGCGAGAAATGGGAGAAGTGAACTAAATAATGAAGAACGAGAGTGAGGAAGGAGCTGTTGTTAATTTTCGTTTCAAGATTGGGAGAAGAAGAGGGAGGGAGTTCTTTTATAACAAACCATAGGGTCGGATCAGGTAAATGGGTAGAAATAAGACCCATATTTGTTTTTTGGCCGACAATGTCACGTGGCCCAATAAAATATTGCCATATCATTAAATGAAAGGCCCACCAATTTGCTCATTAGACGTGAGGATTTTATTTAATAATTAGTGTTGTGTGTTTTTTCGGAATGATAGATAGACACAGTGTACTTATAAACCATTTAACAAATAATAGGTCTAGTTTAGACCCTTTTCTGAAACTTTAAGAGGTGAGGTTGCTAATGTCCATAGAAACGTCATAAAGCTGCAAGTCCCAAACAAATGGATACGTCTCTCTCGTGCGCGCACGTGTTTGATGGTGGAAAAAATGGTTAAATCGACTCAGCCAACTCAAAATTATTTTTAATTGTTTGTTTATCTATTATATTTTGCTTAGTTACCAAACTAAACTATAAGAAAAAAATAAGCCTTTTTTTTCTCTCTTTATCATGGCTAACATAACAAACCAAAACTGAGATAACTTTTCTTTGCAATGGATGGATTAATTCTCTACATTCTTTTTTCTTTCTTGTGGCCGATAAGTTTATTTATTTATATTTAACTATTTAGATTTTGATAGTATTCCATAAACGAGATATATGGTTACCGACCGTGCACATTACGTGCTTGATTTGTGATATATTTGTGCTTGTCAAATCTTTAGGTTTCGTGAATCAATATATAATAATGATATATCGTTACTGATACTCTTTCATTTTCTACATAAACTTATCAAAAGACCATATTATTGATAGACTTGATCTTGAGCTAGAGTAAGTGAGTGAAGTAAGTGGTAGTGAAAAACTCTTGAGGACTTCCAGCAATAACTCAACAGACTCCACTATTGAGCCTGTAGAGGGCTCAAGAGATCCTCTTTCGGGATCAGTCCCGTCCCGAGATGTAGTAGCCAATCAACAAAACATTCAAAGAAGTTATGAACCTTCAATGAATGTTAATGAAAATCGCCTTGGCTATATGTATTTTCAACATTCTGAGATTGCCTCTCCCTGTTGGAGAATTCCCTTGGTGGAGAAGGTGTCTACACTTAATTTTTCTAATAATTAGTTAGAAGTTTTTAAATAACATGAGAATGTGGGAGGTTAAGTTAGGGTTTGATGAACAAGAGGTTTTCTTTCTTTTTGATAAGTTGAGACTATTTTTGAAAAGAATATATTTTTAATAGTCACTTAGTATTCTTAATTTTGTATTTTAAAATAATATTTTTTGATTTTTTTTGGATATTTCAGATAAATGAATTTACTGAGAAGCATCCAGGACTTCAGACACTGAAGAGCATTGACTTGTCTCCTGCAAGTTGGATGGCTGTTGTTTGGTATTTTTTTTTCTTCTTCCTATTTTGACCTTTGTAATAATTTCAAGTGAAATTCCAATGATAC
The DNA here is from genome assembly GCF_000390325.3 of Nicotiana tomentosiformis. Lineage (NCBI taxonomy): Eukaryota > Viridiplantae > Streptophyta > Magnoliopsida > Solanales > Solanaceae > Nicotiana > Nicotiana tomentosiformis. The sequence continues at coordinate 25,112 of NW_027174856.1, forward strand.
ATTGATGAAACAATTAAATTTATTTTTTCCACATAGCAATAAAATTTATCAATTCAATATCTTATAGAAATTTGGAATTGATGTTAATGATAATTGTTTTCTAGAAATTATTATTAAGGAAAAAATTCTCTCCATTATTCATCTATTTATTCAATTTAGAGAATTTGAGTTAATTCTCTCTAATTTTATTGTTAGATACCCAATCTACCATGTACCTATGAAGGGAGTTATCCAAAATATATCAACACACTTCCTTACTTATCATACATTATCAGCATCATGTCAAGGTACGTCTTTCAATTTTCCTATTCGCATAAATATAAGTAAAATCTGGTTCTTGGCACGTTATGTGCTTGGTTCGTGACATATATGTGCTTGTCAAATCTCTAGTTTCTCGTACTTAATCAATATATATATATATATATGGGTGAACCCATGCTCAAAGAGTCCTATGATGTAATTATTATTGGGTGCACCTCTACAAGTGAAATTGGTAGTTCAAATCGCACTCTGAAGGATTTTGATTTCAGAACGAAGTATAAATATATATGTGAAAATTATTAAAATTTTAAAAGAATATAATTTTGAACCTATAATTTCTAAAGTGTAGTGAGTTCATGGTAAGAGACTTTGTTAAACCCTAAATTCTAGATACACTTCTTCACCACAATGCACCCATACCATTGAAATCCCGAATCTGCCCCTGATTTTACATGCTTGGCTAGTAACATATGTAGTATATACGATTCAAATATTTAGTTTACCGTACTTGAATCAATATGTTGTATGAGGAGACCAAGATATTGAAGGAACTGATTTGGAACTGGAGTCATTTTATGTTACCTTCAAAATAGACTTTTTTGTACAAATCTAGATTAATCAGCCTAAACAGGTACGGAATATCGAGTAGAAAAACTGAACCAGACAATTTAGTTTGTCAACCCAAAAAAGAAAAAGAAAGAGAACAGTCATCTTGACTCAAGATAAACTGAAAGAACCCTTGAACCTTTTTGTTGAAGGCTAAGAGAGCACATGAGACCAAAAGCTATTTGGTCCCCTTCACTCAAGCTTTACTTTCTTGCTTCTTATGCTAATACACCTAATATATAAACAAAGAGATAGCTATTACAAAATTTGCTAGAAATTCAGTGATCAAATATGGCTGCAGTTGAAGCTAATGATGCTTCAAGGCACATTTCCACGTCCTATTTCTTGAAATATGTGCAAAAGGGGTTGATTCTTTCTTCAAAAGACAGAGATTCAATTGCCCATTTGAAGATTTTCTGGAGCCATGGAGCTGATGATCTTCTCAAAGAAAAGATCAAATCTTTTCTTCATCTATTAGATTTTATTTCAATTCCAAATTTAGTGCAGTTTTGGGCTCCTATAATAACTCAAGGGAAGTGTTTTCTTGCTGTTAAAGATCAGCCTTTTGGTATTAGTGATCTAAGAATAGAAAACACTGTGAAGATTACAAGTAAAGGGTATCTATTGTACGCATCCTTACCTGTATTTCTGCAAGAGCCTGTTTTCACGGCTCGAACCCGTGAGTACAAGTACAGTGTTGATATTGGTCCTCTTGGCAAAGTTTTTAGAAATGGGGTTCTTGAATTTTGTCCATATGTGAAGTTTTACACCAAAAATGAATACCCTTTGAGGGATTTTGCTCAAGATTGTGGGATTGGGGGACATTTGGCTTTACCTATTTTAGAACCTCTTAGTTATAACTGTGTAAGTGTGCTTGAATTTGTTTCCATTTGTGATGGAAGTTATTACTTGAGTGACAAAATCAAGCAAGTTTCCGAGAAATTAAAGGTTTGTCACTCAAAGAGAAAAAGTTTTAGACTTTGGATACTGCTATTGACTTGCATATATTAGTCTTGATTTGGGAATTATTTTGATTGGTGGCTTTACTTAGAGCTCTATATTTTTTAGTATCACAACATGTATTTGGCGTTGGTTTTGACAAGGGGTTTATGTGGTCTATACTTATAAATTGTTTTTGATTAGTAAATTTGCTTAGAGTTCTATCTGTTTGTTAGTTTGAAAAAAATTGGGTTTGGCTCTTGTGCTACTTTAAGATGAAGAAAGTTCAAAATAAGAGCGATATGGTGTAGAAAACTAGGAAAGGAGTAGCTGAGAATTACTTGTCTATCACATGCAGAGTTGAGTTTTCGGCCAGCTCTTGGGACGTCTCTTGGTGAGTACTACATTCTTAAAGTCATAGCATCGCCGCATTCCTGAACAAAGCTCTTTGTTTTCCAACTGTCACTTCCTCATCAAGTACCCAATGTTTCCGGTAGTACTTCAATACTCGCCCTATAGACAGGTACTCTCTTGGTCCTGCTAGCACGCCTTCCCGGTCCGGTTGTGCCTCGCACTTGGACTCTCAACGGTCCCCGATCTTTCGGCGTACCTCTTCTAGAATGATGACATCTTCCAACTTGGAAATCCGCCCAATTCTAAAGCTTCGCTATTTCCTTCGAATCCATCTCCTCACCTTGGCAATGACCTCAGGCATCTCACAAGTCTATCCCATAGGAAAGACACTCAACTGATGCGTCGCACGCATCCTTGGCAAGATCTCTGCTATGATCATGCCGAATGTTTATAGTCCATGGCTCACACTCTTTGCAATATGGTTGCTCGACCTGGCAAACATGGCCTTCTCTTGACCATCCGACTCATCGGCATATCACCATATTCAGTAGCACCCTAGACTTTCTTCGACCAGCAGTATCGAGTTCTCGATCTCTGGTGGCATATGAACATCAATCTCTGCTTTGACATGATCTCTGTAATGACATCCTAAATGCACTCGCCATCTTAACTTTTGCCTTGACATTGTGTCATGGCATAGTATGGCCTTAATCGGCTCTGATACCACGTGTCACGGGATCATTTTCTTACGCTCGCCAGCGGCACCGAATTGCCCGCGCGGTGCCTGCAGTTCCCCTTACTGCAGGCCAGCCTTTATCCTTTCCCAGGTATTTCAAGCACGATCCTGTGCCAAGAGGTTGTGAGTTCGAGTCACCCCAAGAGCAAGGTGGGGAGTTCTTGGAGGGAAGGAGTCGAGGGTCTATCGGAAACAGCCTCTCTACTCTTAGGGTAGGGGTAAGGTCTGCGTACAAACTACCCTTCCCAGACCCCACTAGTGGAATTATACTGGGTTGTTGTATTTTAACATATCATTGGAGGTAATTTTCTTTATTTTCTCGATTACATATCCTCTTTATACAAAAGTGTTACTTCTAGTTATCTTTTAAATAATCTAACAATGTGAAAATTAAGGTATGCGTACATACTACCCTCTACAGACCCCACTTATTGGATTACCTAGTATTGTTATCGGTGTACAGAAATTAAACTGTTACGGGCAAAATACTGATGCATGCCTAAGAAGTCGGGCTTGATAAATGCTTCTGTTAGCTCTGCCTCTAACAAATAGAATAAGAAAAAGATCTACCAACATCTGAATAAACCTATGCAGGTAACTACTCGGAACCAACTTTTCATAATAAGTGAACTTAGTAAAATGAAACAAGACGAATAACACGTCTTACTACAACCAGGGGCCGAGCTAGTCTATCAGTAACGGGTTGGTCCGATCCAGTAGTTTTGGTCCGAATTTTGTATTTGTCATAAAAATTCATTGAATATGTATTAATTAATATTAATTTAGAACATACTAGTTTAAAATGATTAGAACCTCGATTCTACAAGCTTTAAATTCTGGCTGCACCTATGACTACAACGTGTTAAGATACATCGATAGTGTGAATATTACTTACACTACCAAGAATAAAGGACAGCTCGGTGCACAAGGATGCAATTGCACATGACGCACATATCATTTTCATAAAGATCACATCAATACTAATTTAATATGTAAAGATCTAGACAAAAAATATCTAAAGGCAATACTGTAAAGATATTTAATTTACACATGCTTAAATCACTATTTTTCAGTACGTGATTAATCCATACACAGAAATAACAAAGAGTACAAAATTGTATGCACATATTTACACATGCTTATTAATCACTAATTTACTATCCATATATAGTAACCACTTAAAATTTTAACTGTTTTATAATAATGATGAATGAAGATTCTATTAACACTTAACACTTCCTAACATGGCAATTAGCCAATTACACCTGTCAAAATGAGTCCAGAATACAACTAGAGATAAAATAAAAATTTAGACATAAAATCTATAACAATTGGAGACATCCACAAAATATAACAACTAACGCCTTACAGTGCTTCAATTTCTGCAGCTTCAAAGTTCAAACAACAACCTAAGAGTCTTTGGAATCACTCTGCAATGGTAGAACCATTTGCATTATTAATAGCATTCAAGAAATAACAAACTGCTAACATCCAACAACCTAGCACTATATAACTCAGATGGTAGCAGGCTTGAAATATGACAGCTTGAGGGCACAAGACTTTACAAAATGAGATCAACGAGTTTGCAAATACACCTTAAAATTTGAGCTAATTAGTATAATTATATAAACTGTTGATCTAAAAATTCATGTTTGTTGTTATTATATTAACATATTAATTAACATTGTATTACAATTCGAATTTTTACCAGATATATTAACACTACACGTCAATTACGGAAGGGTCTTTTCCATCGCTGGTTAAATCTGAAGAAAAAAAATTAAAATAATGAGTCGTGTGATAAATATAAGCATATCCACATCACTTATATACAACAAATATAGTAACAATATTATTACCTTGTTCAAGCTGCTCGATTTTATCAATATCTTCCTCAACACTAACAAGTTGTTTTAATTTTTCATTTCGAAGCCAATCTTGAAGACACATTAGAGCTTGCACCAATTTAGGAGTTAATGAACTCCTAAATGAATCAAGAAGATGCCCTCCCGTACTAAACGCACATTCGGATGCCACGCTTGAAACCGGAACCGCTAATACATCACGAGCCATCTCCGCAAGAACATGAAATCTAGCTGAGTTCAATTTCCACCAGAGAAGAACATCAAATTCTTTAGTGTCATCCTCAGAAGAACATCAAATTCTTTAGTGTCATCCTCAGTTTCTTCACCAAAATATTTATCTAACTCTGTTTTAGTATCCACACCTCCACTCCTACTTTTATATTTTTTTATATCTTGCATTAGTGATTCCAAAAGTCCTGTATTTTGGGTGCTTACTTGACTGTCAGAAAGCCCGGAAGTAGAAGTGTCCAATGAAGAACAATCTGAAGATGAAGCAAGCACGACACCTTTTGAGCTGGACTTTACATACTCACAAAATAATGAAGTCATGTACTTCTTCACTTCTGCTTGTATAGTTGCCCCCGGATCTTCACCAAACATCTTTAAAGTGCATAACCAACTGATTCGAGCTTGTAACGTGGATCCAAAATATATTAGATGAAAATTGTCTTGATCAATTTTTCTGGATCACCCCAATACTTATTAAACTTTTCCTTCATCTTCTTTGCCATTTCACTTAAAACTGTATCTTCATTTGCTATCAATTGCTTCAAATAAACAGCAACCGTACAAATTTCGAGAAAATGAATATTCGATGTAAAATAACATGATCCAGATATTTTTAAAGTAAGAAGATAGAAGATTTCAAGAAATTTTGTAATTCTTTTTACATTCTCCCAATCACTACTCAAAAGTTCACCTGTAGGAATTCCAACTTCAATATAAGAATGCTCAAGATAATGTCTTAGGCCAATTTCACTAGGTGCATAATGTGAAAATGCACTTTTAAATTCAACAGCCCTGCGCAACATCAAGTAGGTGGAATTCCACCTAGTTGGAACATCCAAGCACAAAATATTTTTACAATTGAGTTGTTCATCATCAAAATATTCTTGAAACCTCTTCAACCTCGTAGGAGACTGCCTAACATATCTCACTGCATACCTAACACGTTCAATAGACACTGAAGATTCTTTTAAACTATCCTGGACCACAAGATTCATGATGTGAGCCATACATCTCACGTGAAGGTGATTACCATTCATCAAATTAGTTCCCATTTTTGTTAATTTCTTAGACAATTCTTTTACTGTCACATCATTGGAGCTTGTATTATCAACTGTGACAGTGAAGATCTTATTTATCCCCCACTCACGTAAGCACCTACCAATACCATTTGCCACATCTTCGCCTTTATGACTAACAATAGGACAAAAAATAATTATTCTTTTATGCATATTCCATTCACTATCAATCCAATGGGCAGTGATACACATATAATTGATTCTTTGTATAGAAGTCCAGGTATCAGTGGTAATACATACTCTTTGTTTCGTTTCTATAAAAGACCTCTTCAACTTTTGCTTTTCTTCATTAAAAAGATCAAAACAATCCCTAGTTACAGTACTACGGGAAGGGATCCGAAAATAAGGTTGCGCCACTTTCATAAAGTTTCTAAAACCTTATTTCTCAACAAAGCTAAAAGGAAGCTCATCAACTATTACCATATGGCATAACGCCTTCCTACACTCTTCTTGATCAAATTTCCAAGTAACAACAGCTACGTCACCTTGACTACCCCCGGAACAGATTAAAAACCTAAATTTGATTGTTTTTATCAACAATAGCAGGGCGTTTAGGACATTTAAACATATGAGAAAGAAGTGTCGACGTACCGTCTTTGGTCTTAAAACAATACTCAATAAAGCAATAGTCACATTTTGCTTTTGTACTCCCTTCGGAAGTAATAATTTCTGTAAAATGATCCCACACAATAGACATTTTTTTCCTTTATTGGTTATATTTGACTCCGTTATTTCATATTGGCTTATTGCATTTGAATTAGAAGCCCCACTTTCACCCATCATCTTATCACTTTGTATATTTTCAGCCATGCTATGAGTCACTACAACAAGAAAAGAAAAGGAATGAAAATAACCATTTCCTTAACAGATATTTAAACAAAAACTGTTAAAATCGATCTCAAAACAGCACAAGGCAGAGAAGGCAACGGTTGGAATTTCAACAAGAAAAAAAACTTACCATCTGCTGCTCTGGGCTCTGGCTATGACGATAGGGAGAGGCGAGCCAACGAGTTGGCGAGAGGGAGAGGCGAGTTAGCGAGAGGGAGATAGTGAGTCTGCTGCTCTGGCTGCTGGGTGTAATACTGAAATTAACACTTTTAGACGTTAGGGTTTCTATTTTCTAATGTCTCAAATCTGAATGCCTAATAGAGTATTGGTAAAGAAGGGTACTGGACAAGTGGACAACCGTAAAGAAACACTTTTAAGTTTTAACACTTTTGCTTGTATAATGCCACGGCCCACGATAAGAAAGGGATTTTTATTACTTATTTAATATACATATTACATATATATTCTTAACGGGTTAACGGATTATCCGTTAAGAAAATTGAATAATTCGTCCCCAAACCGATAGGCCGTTAATAAAAAAAATTCAATCTGTTCCCCATCCGTTAAACCGTTAACCCGATACCAATAAGCCATTAAGCCATTTTTGCGGTTCGGTTTTCAGTTTCGGTTCGGTTTTGAACACCCCTAGCTATTACTACTTAGAGTTTGACTGCATTCTTGGATTCAATCTTATTTCATCTTGCTATTATTCCTACTCGTCGCAATTACTTTTTCTTTTCAGTCGTTCTCTAGTTGAGGGCCAATTGTTGTCGGAATTTAGTAATTTTGGTATGGGTAGACTCGTGGTTTAGTGGGCGTTCATATTTCGTATCTTTTGCCGGATTTTGAGACGTGGGTCCCCACAAGCTATATTTTGAGTTAATTTCGGATTTTTATTTAAAAATGTAGTATTTTCTTATGGAATTGATTTCTATAATTTTTAGTGATTGTATCGAATTATTTTGGCTAGATTCGAGCGAGACAGAGTTGGATAATCATGGAAAAGGCCTTCTAGTGGATTAAATTGGAGCAAATTGAGGTAAGTCTCTTGTCTAATCTTGTGAGGAGGAAATTACCCAGTAGGTAATTAAATTAATAATTGTTGCTAATTGTGGGAGTTACGTACGCACGAGATGACGAGAGTCCGTGTAGTTTACAACTCAAAAGCATGAATTACTTGTGCAAGTTATATCCTTTACTTAATTAAAATTATTTGATATATATATATATATATATATATATATATATATATATATATATATATATATATATATATATATATTAGATAAAAATATTAAACGATGAAAATCTCATATTCTTAATTTTCTGTTTAAATTAATTAATTATTAAAAGAAATTGTTCATCCTCCCGAATTTATCTTAAAATAAATATACTCTCCTTCCGGAGGTACATAAGAAAAATGTCCTCCTTTCTTGTGGAGCGGGCCGAATGCCTCAGCAGGATAGATGTATCTATGGATCGCGCCGTACGTCTCTCGGCAGTATACACGACACTCTGGATCGGGCCGTACGACCTCAGCAGAAATCGTACCTAATAATAATAATTATATGATACTTTGATAGTTTATTGCAGCTTGTAAAGCTAATTGATAAATTAAAAATTTATTGGAATTGAAGGAATTTAATTAATATACTGAGAATTGTTGCATTTGAAAGAATTTGATTATTTCTGCTGGTTAAAGAAAATCATTGTAAATTCTATAAATCATGTTGATCTAGATATTGCTATTTTTAATTTTATTTATTATTATTGACTCTTAGTGAGTGTCAAAGTCGGCCATCTCGTCTCTACCACTTCGAGATTAGGCTTGATACTTACTGGGTACGCGTTATTTACGTACTCATGCTACACTTGCTGCACTTTTTGTGCAGGATCTTAGGCAGGTACTAGTGCAGGACCTATCATCGTACATCCACGTTATCCAGAGGCGTAGTGGTGAGCTGTCTTGATGGGCCGTTCTGTAGCAACCAGTGCCTCTCCTTGTATTTTCATTCTGTCTATTTTTATTTCACATAATATTTGGGGTTTTGTATAATCTACTAGATGCTCATACACTTGTGACCCCAGGTCTTGGCACACACATTGGTAGAATTTGGAATTGTATTATTTTCTTGCATTTAAGTTAATCGGCATCTTTTCTAATTTCTTTAATATTGCTAGAAAAATAATAAAATTACTTAAAAAATTATTCTGAAAATAATTGATATATGTTTAATTTATTTGTTGGCTTGCCTAGCTGTAGTGTTGGGCGCCATCACGATCAACAGGTGAAATTGGGTCGTGACATATATGCTTGCTTCACTTTTTACATTAATTTTTATCACCTAAGTAAGGATAGTACAAATAGTTTAAAGAACTTCAATACCAGAATAAATTACTTTAAAATTCATAGTAATGATTTAAGATCAATGAAAGAAGAATTATAAGAAGAAAAATAAAAAGAACAAGAAGCCATGTTAAGCCACGGACCATGAAAATGAACGCTAGCTAGACCATAACACATAAAAATAAATATTATAAACATTTGTTAGTATTACCAAAACTAATATATTTTAACTTTTCAATATTAGTTCCTAGAATTAAATCAACTAATAAATAATTTGGAAGTTGTCTCGACGGACCTTGATGAAAACCTAACCAAGCATGTCATAATTGAGAAAATGAAAGATCCACTTCAACCTAGAAAATAAACCCTGATCTTTTTATTTTTATTTTTATCATATTTATATAATTTCAATTTCAATACTCCAATGAATTTATGATAGTATACGAAGTCATCTCTCGTCGTCTTCACCGAGCTTTTCATAGAATAGTTCCATAAAGAAAGATTAATTAATTAAGGAATTGTACATACATTTTCTCATTTTGGCTTGTCACATAATTATCAGTAAATATGTAAAAGAACATTAATAAGTACGTCTGATTTTGTGAATTCACTCTGGATGTAATTCAGCAATTATTAAGCCAATGCCAAAGCCCATTTGCTCTTCATTAGTTCTATATTTAATTAAAAAGGCGGATTGAGAATTTGAATTTTATGTTATATTAATAATCAAACCAACATACTAGAGTATGTACTAAATATTCTTATACATCCGATGATTCTTTAATACAATTATAGAGTCGAGGCAAATGCTACTAGGTTTACATTAACCTATACCTAGTAGGCTAATACTAAAATTCGCTCTATGTCTAAAATTTTGCACATTTAATTTGCTCATAAAAGGAAAAAAGTAAGAATTCCTCTAAAGGGCGCCTCATATTATTTTCTTATATACGCCGTGAAGTAAAATATTATCCACTATAGGTTTTATACACCTTTCGAATTTTGTTTAGTGCATGTGTGTCCCTCCTTGAAATCCTTCGCCCTATACCCACCCTCTCTCGAGTGTATGCTTCAGCAGGAATCATACAAAAACCTGTAGTAAAATAACCGCTCGTAACCTAACCTACAAAATATGTCATTACTGAAATTATTCTACTAGGTACTCTTTTCCACTCTTCTTATATTTGAAAATCCAAAATACCTCAAGAAGTAGTGAAAACTCCATATACATTAACATGTAGCATTTAAAATAGTGATTAATTAAGACTAGCATTTAACAAATGATAACAAAATTTTGTAAGTACACGAGTTGCTGTTGTTGTAATTAATGTTTACGTTATATTTTGCTAGTAGTTTATTTTCATATATACTTTTTATTTTCTCGTTGTTTTCTCCTTCTTCTTCTTCTTTAGCTTCATTTTTTTTTCTTCCAGATTTTTAGTTACTTCTGGCAAATTTCCTTTGTTCATTCCTTTAGAGTGTATCGACGTTTAATTTCTGGTTTGTGTTTACAATTTTGTCATAATATAAAACAAATTTTACGATGACACTTTTTGACTATCATGTCAACTATAGTTTTAAATGTATGTTAATCTCTACAATTAAATCTACTTCAGATTATGTGAATCTTCAAAACCAATTTTTTAGTAAGTAAATACAAGTGCTAACTACTTGCCAATGGTTGATTTTGAATTGACAAAACCAAAGAGAAGACTAGTAAATTTTTGTTCTTGTGATTGTGAGAAAAACAAAATACAATCAAAATGTTTTCTTCTTCCCTTGAATTCTTGTCAAAAAAGAAATCAAATCAGATGTCAAATCTCCAGAGTTTTCTTTAATCAGTAACACCCATTGTCCCTTCAAAACTTCTACCAAGGGTAATTCTTTAATTTATTTTTAAAAGAGACTTCTGAATATTTGTTTGAGATTGAGGCATAGTAATAGATCGATATCAAGTTTTCTTGTTTGCTTATTTGTATATATTTTCATACCTTATATATTCAAAGGTATCATAAATTCCTTTTTGTATATAGCTTTCATTTTCTTTCTGATGAATATGATATAAAATCTATTTAGCTTATATATAGATCCTTTTTTAAGCACATGAGATTCAAATGATAAAATCAAATATGTTTAGTTCTCCCTCCGCTTGTTTATCTAAGTAGAAAATTGGAACAATCTTCGATTTAGAATAGAAGGAGCTCTAAATTTCTAAAGGGTATTAAGTTACCAAAAGCTAACTCACAATTGGTAACAAATGGAATCATACATAAAAATCAAATCTAAAGGGGATCTTTCCATAGTTGTTCTATCCATTTCTCATATAATTCTATATATGTACGAATAAAATGCTTAACTGACGCCACATGTCTTACAGAAAGTCCCCTCTTCTTTAACTTTTCGATCTTCTCATTCAGTTTTCCTCCCACTCTTGAAAATTATGCACACCTCAACGTACTTACAAAACCTAATAATTTACCCTAAAAGAAATATTCAAATTGAAGCAATCGCTCGATCCGACTTCATAAAGTCTTTGTGATTGTTCCAAAAGAAACGAAGCAGAAGATATAGTAGAGTTAGGATAGTTATTGAATGAGGTCCACCTAATGTTAAATGGAGAGGCACATATAATAGATTTATATGAACATCATGTATTGTCCATAGTAAAACTAGTTAAAATCGATAGGTATGAACATTTTAAAGTGCGTTTTTGGAATAATGCTTTGCAAATAAAACTTACGTACTTTACATAAAAATATGAAGGTGTGATTAATTCACGTAAATCTATCAAGCAACTTAGATTCGCGAAAACCCTAAAGGTAATATCAGAGGTAGTTGTTGACATAATAAGAAGGTGCATGCCCTAGTATTAGACACGCAATAGTTTGTGGTGGTGCTTCAGGACTCCAATGTACTATGTCCGTAATATTGTAATTAATGAAGGTAAGATTAGTCATAAATTCGGAGGATCTTCTGTTACATAGAAATCAATACCTTCTAAAATAATATTGGACCTGACAAAAAAAGAGAAAAAAGGAAAGTCTAAGCGCATATAACATTCAAATATAAGAACTACTAGTACCAAGCATGAGCAAATGCTGGACGTTTGATAATGTCTCATTCAAGTCCTAAATATCGTAGAAAGGAATTCACTTCTATTATTCTACTTTCATGATGACGACTAAATATTGTATATGTATTAGACTGCAGCTAATTAGAGTTTTATTATTTAGGGCGCAGTCATATTGGTCATAATTATTCTCACTCCCTCAAAAGGTCATTAAGCTAATTGAAACAACTTGTAAAAGCTACTTGTGGACGGGTGAGGCTACTATATCTAAAAGGGCCTTAGTTGCATGAAAGAAGGTCTGTTTGCCTAAGAGTGCTGAAGGACCGAGTATTCTCAACTTAAGAATTTAGAATCAGGCTACTGTGAGCAAACTACTTTCTCATAAGTTCTTGTTGCACTAATCATAACACATCCCGAATTATTAGCCATCGTCGCACACTCGTCCTCCTAACAACCGTACCATCTTCTTCAAGCGATCCAAACTCACATTGCAGTACATGCATCCTATTGAATAGAAGACATAACTCTTTATAGGAACTTCATCAGGGGTCATGCAAACCCTAACCTTCTCACATGAGATCGTCCACGCGTGTAACCTCATATCGACCTCCTCTAAAGCCATTGCCACAGTTACATCCATCATGGAACAATTAATCTTCATGGGTCCACACTCATCCGCCGGCCGTAAGAATCCCTTCATCCATTAACATTACCCGAAGTTCCAACAATATGTAAAACTCAAGGCCATACTACATCCCCAAAATGATGATCAAATATTCACATTTTCCTACATTCCGATCAAGCCCCTTCTCGTCACATTCGAACTTCCTAGGTACATAAAACAACCCAGGTATCATCTCCCTCGAACCATCAACACTGGAAATGCCGATTCGATCCTGAAGTCGCAACACACAACCATCTATGATAACTTCTTCTTAGGTACCATCTCTTAACACCGTGCCCAGAGGCAAACAAATGAAGACCAACATGCCTATGATCCTCAATGCGTTCAATCAAGGACGGTGACACCACAATATTAACAAGAATTTCACCAAATTCGGAGATATCGAATCTCAACCGTAGGCAACACCAACACTGGGATGAAATGATAGAACACTCCTCCACAAGGTGACGATACTGGTCTCCCCCGCATTCTTAGGAAAAAGCATATTGCACCACATTTGTACTATCTTCACAACTTGTCGGTGCTCAACCAATAACAAATGCCCGACGTCGCGTACGAATGAGTAGGGAGGAATCAAAGGCATAAAATTTCGACAAAATCAAATCGCACGATGAGGAATCAAGGAAGAGAAGCTCTCCTACGAACCATGTAGCCTCTCGATGATAAGTACAGACGTCTCCGTACCAATCCGCAAGACTATACTAGACTTGCTCATGACATGTGAGACCTAAGTGAACCTAGTGCTTTGATACCAAGCTTTCACGACCCAATTTCCACTATAGGTCGTGATGGCGCCCAACGTTACAGTTAGGCAAACCGACGGTGAATCATCTAATTAATTATTCATTTTATTACTTTTAAAATCACAAGTTCTTATTAAATAAAGAAATTTGCGCATTTAAAATCATGGATACATACAATGCTAGTAAGATATAAAATAAAAAGTGACAATATTGGAGCAAAACCATTAACATCAATTAGAATATTCCAAAATCCGGTGTCACAAGTGCATGAGAAACTACTAAGAAATACAATACCAATACAACATATGTCTGGAATGTAAAATAGATAGGATAAAATAAATGAATATGAATGACACTCCGTGCGCTGCGATTGTAACATGGGATGCAACTCACCGTAATGTTCCCGTAATAGCTGCGCCTTTGCGACCAAATGACCACCAAAAATATATACCTGCACAATAAGTGCAGAAGAGTAGCATAAATACAAAAATCAACGCGTACCTAGTAAGTATCTAGACTAACCCCGGATAAGTAGTGGCGAGGGGTCGACATCGATACTTACTAGTGGTCTAATAAATCAAGTACAGTAAATAGTAGACAATTATGAAGCATGGTAATTAAACAGTAAAAATAAATATAGGTACATGTTACGATCCTCATCTAAACAATAGACATAAAGTCCTCAAATATCGATTACTTCCTCAAATAGAGTATATAATATGGTCACAACTAGATAGATCATCACATCTCAAGTTAGGAAAACCCACGGATACACTGGCTTCTTGTAAAATATTATGCACGATTCTGCCGAGGCGGGAGGCCCGATCCCATAAGAGTATTTCATGAAGTTGCCGAGGCGAACGGCCCAATCCCATAAGAGTGTGATACATCATACTGCCGAGGCGAACGACTCGATCCCATAAGAGTATGTTACAAATCCTGCCAAGTCGAACGACCTGATCCCATAAGAGTGTGATACATGATATTGCCGAGGCTAATGACCTGATCCCATAAGCATGTGATACATGATACTGCCGATGCGAATGGCCCGATCCCATAAGAGTGTGTTACAATATCCTACCGAGGCAAACAACCCGATCAAACAAGAGTGTGATACATGATACTGCCGAGGCGAGCGACCCGATCCCATAAGAATATAAAGCTTTTACGGATCTTTGACCCTACTCACGAATATATGTGTGAGTTATTAAATTCAAGAAAAACTTTTCGATGAATATGCATAACGCAGGAGAAACCCGTAAGGAAAGTACAATTTCTACGACTAATCAAGTAGCTCGTCAAGTATCTAAAATAGCAAGTCCGATACTCTACGCGTGTCTAGTATCAGGCTAAATGTAAATTAAAGCATTTAAACATGCAAGAATAACTCAAATAGAACAATTTAAGTATGGCGTGAGTCTAAGTCTACCCGGACATAATCAGGAATTCTAGCATACACACGGACACTCGTCACCTCATTCGTGCGTAGCTCCCACAACATGTAGCATATAATAAATATGACACATACGGGGTAAATTTTTCCCTCACAAGATTAGATATGAGACTTACCTCGCTCTGAAGTTCCATAACCGACTCCAGCGCCTATCTATCACCTCAAATCGATGCCCATAAATCCGAAACTAATCAAACAAAGTACAATCAATAAAAATATACTCCAATACTCATAATTTAAAAATTTATAATAATTCCCAACTCCGCTCAAAAAGTCAATAAAGTCAACTCTCGGGCTCACATGCCCAGATTCCGAAAATTTTCGAAGATAATTACTACCCATAACACCACGAACTCAAATACATACTTTATTCCAAATTCCATGTCAAATTTCGTGGTCAAAATTCAAAAATACCAAATTCTAGATTTTCTTCCAAAATTCCACAATTTCTATAATTTTTCATGTTTAAATCCTTATATAACTCATGTATTTAACTTACAACAAGTGGGAATCACCTACCTTGTGTTGCTTGATAAAATGTACTCAAAATAGCTCCCCAAATTCAGCCACCCAAGTGAAAAATGAGAGAAAAGTGAGTCAAATCCTGAATTAAAACAACACTGCCCGGGCCCGACCTTCTTTGCAATCGCGAAAAATACCTCGCGATCGCGGAGGCCAACCAGCCTCACCTAGGAAATTGCTCTACGCGAACGCAAGATCCTCATTGCGATCGTGAAGCATAGCCTGCCCAACCGCGAATGCGACCAAACAATGCAAACGCGAAGGCTTAACTTAGCCTCAACGACTTTCCTCCTACGCGATCGCGTGAATCCTTCCGCGGTCGCATAGAACAACTCTTCCAAACATGCCATCCTCCTCAATACAGTGCATTCGCGACTCAGCCCACGCGAACGCGAAGAACCACCTGCTCCAGCTCCGCGATCGCGACCCCTTCTACGCGACCGCGATGAACAAAACCTCCACCAACCCAGCTAACCCTTCGCGATCGGATACTTACTTCCGCGATCGCGATGCACACCAAACACACCAGAAACCAGCAGTTACAAAAAAAGAGAATTTGTCCGAAACACACCGGAGGTCCCCGAGACCCCGTCCAATTATACAAACTAGTCCCAATACCTTATCCAAACATATCTAAAGGCTCGAAACACCACGAATAACCTCAAAATCATGAATCAACGATCAAAATCCTTCTTTCAACGTTCAAACATTCAAATTTCGACGAACGCTTCCGAATCATACTTAGACATTCTAGAATAGAGCCAAGCTTTACGTACAAGTCATAAATCACGATACGAACCTATTCCAAGGCTCGAAATCTCAAATGGACATCGCTAATACCAAAGTCCACTTCATATCAAACTTAGGAATTTCTAATAACCTTCAAAATGCAAACTTTCCATAATAAGCGCCGGAATGCTCTCGGGCCACCCAACAATCAATCTGAACATACGCCCGAGTCTAAAATTATTATACGAACCTATTGGAACCTTCAAATCTCGATTCCAAGGTCGTTTATTTAAAAGTCAAACCTTGGTCAACTGTTACAACTTAAAGCTTCTGAATTGAGAGGTTTCCTTCCGAATCAACTCCGAACTTCCCGAAATTCAATTCCAACTTCGCGTACAAGTCATAATACATAAAGTGAAGCTACTCAAGGCCTCAAACTTCCGAACGATGCGCTAGACTCAAAATGACTGGTCGAGTCATTACTGTTTATAAGTATCCTCCGTCCATCTATCCGTCCAAGAAAGCACACAATATTAATTTTATTAACAAAAATATCCCCACGTCTAACGGCATAACTGGTGGGCCTTTCATTTAATGACAAGTTTTTACCGGGCCACGTGTCAACCAAAAATGAAACATGGGTCTTATTTCTACCCATTTACCTGATCCAATCCTATGACATAAAGTAATAATAAGCTAGGTTAATATAACTTTTTTGACCCGGGTAACAACCCATAGAAACATATAATTTCACTGCATTATTACTCTCTAACTTTCCTAAAATTCTCACCCATTTCATCATCTCATCAGGAAACGGAATCACACTCTGAAACCCATGAACCACAAGCCATTCATTATAATACAAATCTGGATACGCAATTTCATTCCCATTCACATCATTAACCTTTATAATCTTCAAACTAAGCTCATTATACGTAATTCTCAAACCTAGTCCGATTCTCATTCAACTCATTCAAATCACTCCAATAAAACACAAGCGGCATTTAATCTAAAAATAATTATTGGGGATACACTAAGGACTCGACTTGAAATTCGGGTTTCGATTTGTATTTTGGTGGGTGAAATTTTCGCTGAAGAAATCTTCAATCCCAGAAGCAAAGACATACTCGTCATCGTAAATCGGTGACACAATATTTTTGATGTTATGTACTGAAAATTTGAAGATCAATATCTAAGCTCGTGATGTAAAGGGAGCTGGAGGGGGAGAGTAGGGATTTTGGAGGAAAGGGAGGGATTGGAAGGGAAGAGAGAGAAGAAGGATTGCAACAACGACGGTGATTGTAGGGTGGTGATTTGTGAAGTGTGAAATGAGAAAAGTGAACTAAATAATGAAGAAGGAGAGTGAGTAAGGAGCTTCCATTATTGTTAATTTCCGTTTCATGATTGGGAGAATAAGAAGGGGAGGGGGGGAGTTCTTTTACCCGGATAACAAACCATAGGGTCGGATCAGGTAAATGGGTAGAAATAAGACCCATATTTGTGTTTTGGCTGACAATGCCACGTGGCCCAGTAAAAAATGCCATGTCATTAAATGAAAGGTCCACCAATTTTGTCGTTAGATGTGAGGGTTTTATTTAATAATTAATGTTGTGTTTTTTTTCCAGAATGATAGAAGGACAAAGGGTACTTGTAAACCATTTAACAAGCAATAGGTCTAGTTTAAACCCTTTTCCGAAACTTTAAGAGGTGAAGTTGCAAATGTCCCATAGAAGAACCTGATATGCCATAATGCTGCAAGTCCTTAACAAATGTTTATACTATAACTGGCTTTACTTGGGAATATGAGAAGTAAAGATGTACTCCTGAAATGGGGTATCAATGTGGATGGAACATTAGTTGTTGGGAATAAACCCCCTACAGAAATAATATTCACAGTAATAAAAGCGGAATAATAACATAGTACCGAGATACAGTAATGAACAAGAATAAAAGAGTGACAACGACACAAAGATTTTTACGTGGAAAACTCTTTTGAATAAGGGAAAAAACCACGGCCCCAAGAAGAGCAGCTGATATCACTATAGCAAGGAATTTTACACTTTGTAGGTCCGAGTAAAATACTCCAAAGACCACTACAACACTCAAAAGAAATAACCCTCTTTTGATATTTCCACCTCACTACAATATCTCTCACTCTATATTTTTCTCACAGACTATTTTCTTATACCTTGATTGTGAAACCTCACTCTTTCTTTTTCTCTTTGTTGGTGTGTAGAAATGAGAGCCGAAGTTCTCCTTTTATAGCCGAAGCCTCACTCTCTAAAGCCTACTATATTTGACAATTTGCACACACTTTTCCTTCTTTTTCTTCAATGTTGACAATTAAACAAAGTCGGCTACCAAACCAAAGAAATTCAACAAAGTTGGCTACCAAACCAAAGAAATTCTCAGCCAAATATTTTCCTTAGGCACATGCCTATTACTTTGGCTTTTGAATGAGATGGACCCCATCAATCTCCCCTTCCAGTCTCATTCATCTAGAGGAGGTAGCACTGTCTTCTAGTTTGAGTGCATGCCGACAAGTTCTTTGCATAGCTCGAACTTGTCTCTTGGTACCACCTTGGTCAACATATCAACAGGTTTTTCACTCGTGTGAATCTCTTTGACCTGTAAAGATTCATTCTCCACCTGCTCACGAATCCAATGGTATCTCATATCTATATGCTTTGTTCTTGCATAGTACATGTAGTTCTTGATCAAGTCTATTGCACTTCGACTGTCACAATAGACGACATACTCATTTTGATGCAATTCCACCTCTTGAAAAAATCGCTTGAGCCATACTATCTCCTTGCCAGCTTCTGTGGCGGCAATGTACTCTGCTTCAGTTGTTGAAAGTGCAACACACCTATGCAATTTAGACTGCCATGATATAGCTCCCCCTGAAAATGTAAACAAATATCCTGTAGTAGATTTAAGATTATCAAGATCACCTATCATATCAGAATCCGTGTAGCCCTTCAAGATTGGATCAGATCCTCCAAAACACAAGCAATCTCCTACAGTACCTCTTAGGTACCTGAGTATCCACCTGACTGCTTCCCACTATTCCTTTCCAGGATTTTTAAGGAATCTGCTAACAACACCAACTGCATGAGCAATATCAGGTATGGTGCATACCATTGCATACACCAAGCTTCCGATTGCTGAAGAATAAGGAACTCTAGCCATGTTTCCTTTCTCCTCCACACTTGTAGGCCACATCTTCTTACTCA
>NW_027174857.1:0-43994 GCF_000390325.3 Nicotiana tomentosiformis
AGTTGGTGATCTTCAATTTGGACAGGAAATATATTTGGAGGAGATAATAAGGGAGGTACATACACATCCAGGAGTGAAAGGGATAATTATGTGGGCACCATGGAATCCTAAAGGATGTTACAGGATGTGTTTGACTGATAATAATTTCAAGAATTTGCCTACTGGAGATGTTGTAGACAAAATTATTAAGGAATGGAATCACCAGGATTTTTCGGGGAATACCGATGAAAATGGTTTCTTTGAAGCTTCACTTTTTCATGGGGAATATGAAGTTGAAATCAGCCATCCTCAAGTAACATATAATACCTCTGTGGCTCAGAATTTGGTTAAGGTGGAACCAACTGGGGAAAGTTCACAATCACATTACACGATCTTTGTTTGACTGGATCTATTATGCTAATTACTCATAAAAATTAATTATTAGGCAGTTTGCTTAGTTTTTTTGGTATCTTATTTCGAAACTAGCAGTTCAACTGTGGCCGTGAGATTGTTTTTAAAAGAAGTTTTAATGTGGGTATGTGTATCAATTGATGCACAAAACAGTATCTCCGAATCCCATAGTCTAAGCGTGAAATTATTTATCTTGTAGCTGAATTAAAAAAGAAACATACTCTATATTTCCCAGATTGATAAAAATTACTCTAAAAGTTGTTACCATTTTAACTTTCTATTATCACCGTCATCATATCTCACTAGCTACGATTAAGTAATTCCATGGTAACACTATAAAGTTTAAAGAGATAATTTTTTAGGGGTTTTTTTTTTTGGGGGGGGGGGGAGGGGGAGGGGTAGGAGCTAGTCCGTGAATATGAGAGGAGGGCTTTTGGTGAAAAAAGCCCAATTTGAACCCTACACTACTTAACTAAAAATGAAAGTTATATAGTAGAGTCCATTATTTAAATGGTTACTCAATTATCCGAAGTTATCTAGTAAAGTTATCTTTCTTTTGTTTATAACAGAAAAATCACTTAATTATGCCTATAACACTCAGAATGTCACTCGACTAGATTTCTCAAACTTTTGATTGTCAAATACCTATTTTACCCTCTAAATTATCAACTTTTATCTTTTTTTAATATTATAATTTTTTTCTCTTTTTAATTTACATTATGGACTTACCTAAAGAACAAATAATTTTATTTTTAAAATAAAAAAAGTTTTCTAGCATAAATAATATCGGAATAATAATATAATTGAGCATAATTTTTAAGAATATATAATACATATTATAATAATATCTTTATTTTAAATAATTATTTTTTATATTACGTTGATAGATTATATATATATTTTAAAACATTTATTTTCTTTCATTCTCAATTATGTAAATAAATTTTGAGTTTTCATTATTAATATAAAAAATATCATTACTAATAAATTATTCTGATTAATATTTTTACTATTCTCAACATTTTATTATTCCAACATTATACATGCTTAAATACTATTTTTATCTTTTTAATTTATAAATAAAATTTATTTATTCTATAAGTAAAACCATAATATAAATTAAAAGAGAAAAAAATTATAATATTAATTTTTTTTAAAATAAAAATAAAAAGAAGACAAACGTTGATAATTTAGAAGGTAAATAGGTATATGGTAATTGATGGTAGGCTAGGAACACGTATTTTAGCCGCATTTTGCACACTAATTCACTATACTTTACTTGTGTTTGAGCTTTAATTGATAGTGTTTTACACTTATTGTGTGTTTTATGCTTTGTAGGAGATGATGCCGAGTTAAGAAGATGTTCTGGAGCTAAATCGGATAATTTGGAGCTTTGAAATCTGAATAAAAACCCAAGAAATTAAACCGGGATCGCGTCCGGGGCTCGTGGACCGGCGTTGCATACGAAAGTTGGAAGAAAGAGCAAGGGCTAGAGCAAAAAAAAAGTACTAGTGTGTCGCATAAGGCGTGGCATTAAGCGTCGCACTAGTACAAAAATTCGTTAGACAAGCTAAGCTCAGAGAGTTTACAACCGAGCAAAATACACTAATGATACGCACCCTACGTAGCATAGTGCGATGCATGAAGTGTAAAAAGTTTGTAGGTTTTTCTACTTCAGCTCAAAGAGGGTAGTTTCATCCGGGTTCGTTCCTACTTGGTATCAATACACTAGAAACACGTTTTTGAGAGGACTTTTGACATACTTTCAACCTAAGGAAGCTAAGGATGAGTTCATCATTCCTTCCTCACTCAAGACCCGAGTTTGGACCGAATCTATGTTTTTCTATACTTTAATTATATTTGTGATGAATTTCTCCATGTCTATGAAGTAGTTTCCTTTAGGGTTTGATGGATTTAGTGTATTGATGATTGTTTATAAATTATAACTCTAGATTTATGTATTGAATTGTTATGGAAGATTTAACTATTGTATCTATATTCACTAGTTCATATAATCGAGAGAGGCGTAACTTGTGATATCTTTACATTATATTGTTGGTTGAGTTCATAGATTCTTTTAAGTATTCAAAAGAGGCTAGTTGAATCATTGATTAAACCTGGTTAGGAGAATAATCGAAATAAGTTTTCCTAAAGACCAATCTACTACGCATTCTTGCATATCTTCACAGTGCTTAATTT
This sequence comes from Nicotiana tomentosiformis, assembly GCF_000390325.3. Taxonomy (NCBI): domain Eukaryota; kingdom Viridiplantae; phylum Streptophyta; class Magnoliopsida; order Solanales; family Solanaceae; genus Nicotiana; species Nicotiana tomentosiformis. The sequence continues at coordinate 2,590 of NW_027174857.1, forward strand.
GGTTCGTCTCGTGAGGTTAAGGTTTAATAGAGAGAGAAGTTTCTGCTGAAAGTTTGAATCAATAAGTGAGTGAATTCGAGAGACTCACTTGAACATTAGAAGTGAACTATCTAGAGTTAGATCCCGAACAATTATCTTGCACCTATCCTATCAAAACCCTACCTTGTCCCATTGATAACCTTATTTGCTTATTCCTTGTCTTGATAATCACTAGTCAATAGCTTTAGATTCTTAGTTAATTTTAATTATGAATCATATATATCTCAACTGTTGATCCACCTGGATAGCAATCAAGCTAGAAGCTACGAGAATACTGTTTAAATCCAATCCTTGTGGATACGATATTATACTATAATATCTTTGATTAGCGAGCATAATTTAAGTGTATTTTGCGCTCGTCAAAATTTGGCCTCGTTGCCGGAGATTGAAAATCAATAGTGTTCAAAATAGTTTTTGGTGCTAATTCAGTAATTTATTTTATTTTTTTTATTTTTATTTTTTATTCTTCATGGGTTTCCTCTTCCGTGTACCGGAAACATATTGACTCCTTTGGTGTATGACTCGATCTTCTTCAAAGGAATTGATTCCATATAACTCAGAGGTAGAAAAGAGTATGCAAAAGTTGAGGAAAGAGAAAGAACTCACCGAAAAGTTCTTGGGGGCAGCCTTTAACCCAAGAACACATGGCTAATCACGGTGAAGATGAGGCAAATCTGGCTGCAAGAGAAGTAACACAACAATGAGAAGAAGCTACAAGGATAGTAGCTGAGGCAACCCGTAAAGCTGCTGATGAGACTGTCAACGATGATGGGGGTCGAAGGTTCAATCTGAATCGACCCTTGATTGAAGATCCATTCGAGAATGCAGTACCCAGGCCTGGTAGAGCATTGGGTGATTATGCCAGACTAGTCTACAATCATGGATTGTCCAGTGTCAGACCTCCACCAGTAGTAATGGATAACTTTGAGTTGAAGCAATGCTTTCTTCAAACAATCCAAAATAACTGCATTTTCAGAGGAAAGGTGAACGAAGATCCTAACACTCACTTGATGGACTTTGAAAAAAATAATGAACACCTTCCCAATACAATGGAGTATCAAAGGATGCGGTCTACTTAAGGACATTCCCATTTTCACTGAAGGATAACGCGAAGCACTGGCTTCGTAGCTTACCAACAGGGTCGATCAGGACATGGGAAGATATGACTAGAAAGTTTCTTGATAAATAATTCTTAGCTGCAAAAACAGTGAAGTTCAGAAGGGAAATTCACAACTTTTGCCAGACGGACACCGAAACAGTTTTCGAGTCTTGGGAAAGATTCAACAAGATAGTGAGGAAGTGTCAGCATAATGGGATTGAATTGTGGATGCATCTCAAAGAGTTTTGGGATGGACTAACACCTCCCTCACGATGAACTCTGAACACTGCAGTTGGAGGTCCTTTAATGAAGAAGACTCCTGAGGATATTGTGTCAATACTTGATGAGCTCTTTGAAGATGCTAACCAATGGCCTTCTGAGAGCAATTATAGAAGAAAATCAGTTGGGGTTCCTCAAGTAGATTCCAATACAGTGGTGCAAGCCCAACTAGATGTCATGGCCAAAGAGATAAGAAAACTGACCTTAGCCAAGATCCAGAGTCAACCATCACCTGTTTATGATTTCTATGGAAAAAGTCATCCAACGTATGAGTGTCAGGCCGTAGCTATAGATAAAGTGGTAAATTATGTGGGAAGTTTTGATATAGGCAACTAACAGAGTGGTAATAATTTCAATCCTATGGGACAGAGACACCCAGGCTTTTCGTGGAACTCACAAAATGGTAGCTAGGACTCATGACAACAAAATAACTCTAGATTTCAGGGACAATGAGCTCCGGGTTTTCAAAATCAGCGGAGGCAGCAATATCAGCCTCCACAGTCTAATCGGTCTAGCATGAAAGATCTAATGAAGGCTTTCATTATCAAGACATATGAGAGGCTTGATGTCTATGGTGCATCTATCAAAGAACTGGGCATATCTTTTCGAAACCTGGAAAGACAGGTTGGGAAACTAGCTACTCTAATATTTGAGAGGGTCTTACGAACGCTCCCGAATGATACAGAAAGAAATTCCAAAGAAATAGTGAATGTTGTAATGTTGAGAAGTGGGCAAGTGTTGAAAGATCTCACCCCAACCTAGAAAGATATGAGACTTGAAAAGGAAAGTGGGTAGTAACTAAAAAGTGATGTTGATAAGAAGAAGAAATGCTATATAGAAGCTAAGAAAAAGAAGAAGGGAGAAAACTCGAGCAGGGAGGAACCGTAGGAGAGCAAGAATATGCATGCTTTACCTTTTCCCCAAAAGCTAAGTAGAGAAAAGCCGGACAAGCAGTCTGAAGATTTCTGGATGTGCTGAAACAGGTTCATGTAAACTTACCATTCACAGAAGTGATTTCACAGATGCCTGCTTATGCTAAATTCTTGAAAGAGATCCTTACGAAGAAGAAGAAAATAGAGGAGACCTCAGTGGTCAAGCTCACCGAGCATTGCAATGCGATATTGCAAAATAAACTCCCATAAAAATGTGGAGATCCAGGAAGTTTTACTATACTTTTCTCTTTAGGAACTATTAATTTTGATAAATCCTTATGTGATTCAGGTGCTTCAATTAATTTAATGCCTCTATCTATCTATAGGAAAATGTAGAAGGAGATTGGAGAGATAAGGTCTGCACCCATATCTTTGCAACTGGTAGACCAAACGACTATAACACCCGAGGGGATAGTGGAAGATGTAATAGTTCGGGTGGATAAGTTTATATTTTCTGTGGATTTTATAGTGGTGAATATGGAGGAAAACAAGGAGGTCTCTCTCATCCTAAGAAGATCATTTTTAGCAAAGGGTAGAGCTATATTAGATATACACGAGAGAAAACTCATGCTTAGAGTTGGTGAGGAGACTGTGACTTTTAAGATGGATGTTGCAAATGGGGCACAAAAGGACAAACCAGTTGCGAGTGTTGAGTGGAAGTTAAAGGGATCGAAAGAGAAGGCTGTGGTGAGCGAGAAAGATAAGTGTGGAGTGTACCCAAAAAAGGCCGAGAAGAAGTTGTCCGCATGGATGTGTGCATTAGTTCGGGCACGAGGAATGGAATCCGACTTCGACTCAGACCCCGACTAGATGATCAGGGAAGTTTATTTTACCTTATGTTTTTTTATTGTGTGCCATGAGGACATGCCACAACTTAAAGTGTGGGATGGGGGATATTTGTGTGTGTGTATGTATGTATGTATGTATGTATGTATGTATGTATGTGTGTGTGTATGCATGTGTGTGTGCGTGTGTATGTGTGTGTGTGTGTGTGTGTGTGTATTAGTTTTCCTTTTTGTTAGTTGTAGAAGTTAGAGATAGAAAAGTTAAATTTTTTTTAAGTTTTCGATTTTTCCCAACGAAGGATATCATCGACGGGTTTCTTGAGGGATTAAAGTCGAAGGAAAAAGAACAAAAAGATTTTCTTTTGGTTTGTTTTATTTTTTTCGTAGGTAGTGTAATAATTTCCCTTTGGTTGACGATAAAATCCCCCCTTCGGCCGTTCAAATTTTCTGTTAGTATTGCAGTACGAATCCTTTCATAAGCACCAGCATCAATAGTAGAGGAGATGTAGTACCCAATTTGTGGGTACCCATGCTCAATGGCAGCTTGGATGGTACTCTGAATACCTTTGTTCCTTCTCAATCCTAATTTTGAAGTAATCTCCCATAGCTAATCTCCCATATCTTTAATAAATCAACAACAATATTTTTCCACAATAAGAAGCTCACGACTCAATCACAATGAATACAAAAATCTCACAAAATATTCAGCAAAAATAATATTTCACAAATTTAACACCTTGTCTAAATATCAAAATTTTAAATATAAAATACTTTATTTTTAATAATATTTAAATTTAAGAAATTCATCCTTCAAATAATGCACAGAACAAAAAAAATAGAGTTTCAACTAAACATGTAACACACTTAGCAGGAATAGGTCAGGCAAATTTAAGATACGAAAATATATTAAGGATGATGAATATAACAGAATAAAATAATTTAATTAATATGCAACAGTGCTCTATACAATTTAAAGACATAATCTTTCACATTTAGCCAGTGTACACACTCGTCACCTCATGTACACGACTTTCAACACATCAATATTTCCATATCAATACCAATCCTAAGGGGAATTTTTCCCCACACAAGGTTAGACATGTCACTTACCTCGAACCACGCTCAACCAATCAAGTAGTATGCCTTTTTCTCGATTTTTCAACTCCGATCGGCTCGAATCTAATCATAATTAATTTTATTCAATCAATACAAATTATAGGAATAAATTTCATAAGAAAATATAATTTTTCTAACAAAATCCGAATTTTAACCCAAAATCTCACGTGGGGCCCACATCTCAGAATCCGACAAAACTCATAAAATTCGATAACTCATTCAATTGCGAGTCCAACCATAGTATTTTTACTCAAATCCGACTCCAAATCGATATCGAAATCTCAAAAATTCGTTTTATGAAATTTCTACAATGTTTCCCAAGTTTCCATCTCAAAACACTAATTAAATGATGAAAACAATGATATATTCATGTATATTGACCAAATCCGAGTTAGAATCACTTACCCCGATATTTTCTTCTTGAAAATCTCTCAAAAATCGCCTCTCCCCAAGCTCCAATTTGTCAAAAATGAAAAATGGGACAAAGTCCCCTTTTTATAACTTAAAGTTTCTATCTAGGCGTTGCCCTCGATTTCCTGCCCTCGATTTCCAGCCCTCGATTTCCTGCCCTCGATTTCCTGGCCCTGATTTCCAGCCCTAATTTCTAGCCTCGATTTCCAGCCTCGATTTCCAACCTCTATTTCCAACCTATTTCCAGCAGGAAATTTTCCAGTAGCTGTTTAAGTCCAATTTTTGATCCGTTAACAATCCGAAACCCACCCAAGGCCCTCGCGATCTCAACCAAATACACCAACAAGTCCTAAAACATCATACGAACTTAGTTAAAACCTCAAATCACATAAAACATCACTAAAACCATGAATCATACCCCAATTCAAGCTTAAGGAACTTAAGAATTTCCAACTTCTACATTCGATGCCAAAACCTATCAAATCAAGTCTGATTGATCTCAAATTTTGCACACAAGTCATAAATGACATAACGAAGCTATGAAAATTTTCAGAACTGGATTCCGACCCCGATATCAAAAAGTCAACTCCTCGGTCAAACTTCCCAAAAATTCAACTTTCGTCATTTCAAGCCAAATTCTACTACGGACTTCCAAATAATTTTCGGACACGCTCCTAAGTCCAAAATCACCATACAGAGCTATTGGAATCATCAAAACTCTATTCCGGGGTCGTTTACACATAAGTCGATATCCGATCACTATTTAAACTTAAACTTTAAACCTTGTTACTAAGTTTCATTCCTAAAACCTCACCGAACACAAACTAATCTCCCCGGCAAATCACATAACAACTGTAAAGCATAAATTGAGCACTAAATAGGGGAATGGGGCTAGAACTCTTAAAATAACCGGTCGAGTCGTTACATCCTCCCCCTCCTAAACGAACATTCGTCCTCGAACGGGTTTAGAATTATACATGGAGTGGTGAAAAGATGAGGTAACAGCTGTGCATATCATACTCGGTCTCCCAAGTCGCCTCCTCGACCGGATGACCCCTCCAATGTACTTTCACTAAAGCAATGCTCTTTGATCTTAGCTTTCTAACCTGTCTGTCCAAAATGGCTACTGGTTCCTCGACATAAGATAGATCCTTGTACAACTGGACTGAGTTGAAGTCTAACACATGAGATGGATCGTCATGATACTTCCGGAGCATGGAAACATGGAACACTGGATGAACTGTAGAGAGACTAGGTGGTAGTGCAAGCCTATAAGCCGCCTCTCCAACTCTTTCAAGAATCGCAAAAGGTCCGATCTACCTCAGGCTCAACTTGCCCTTCATAGGAGAAACCCGAAGCAAGACCCACTCACCAACCATTAATGCAACATCACGAACCTTCCAATCCGCATAACTCTTTTATCTAGATAGATCTGTACGAAGCCGATCCTGAATCGATTTAACCTTTTCCAAAGTATCTTGAACCAAGTCTGTACCCAATAGTCTAGCTTCGCCCGGCTCAAATCAACCCACTGGAGACCGGCACCGCCTACCATACAAGGCCTTATATGGAGCCATCTGAATACTCGACTGGTAACTATTGTTGTAAGCAAACTCCGCAAGTGGTAAGAACTGATCCCAAGCACCCCCAAAATCTATCGTACACACATGACGCATATCCTCCAATATATGAATAGTGCGCTCAGACTGTCCGTCCGTTTGAGGGTGAAATGTTGTACTCAACTCCACATGAGTACCCAACTCCCGTTGTTTGGCTCTCTAGAACCAGGATGTAAACTGCATACCCCGGTCAGAGATGATAGATACTGGTACACCATGAAGCCTAAAAATCTCGCGAATATAAACCTGAGCCAGCTGCTCCGAAGAGTAAGTAGTAACTATAAGAATGAAATTATCTGACTTAGTCAATCTATCCACAATCACCCAAACTACATCAAACTTCCTCTGAGTCCGTGGGAGCCCAACAACGAAATCCACAGTGAACCACTCCCATTTCCACCCTGGAATCTCTAACTTCTGAAGCAAACCACCCGGTCGCTAATGCTTATATTTCACCTGCTGACAATTTAGGCACCAAGCTACATATTCCACTATGTCTTTTTTCATCCACCTCCATCATAGTGTTGTCTCAAGTCCTGATACATCTTCGTGGCACCTGGATGGAGTACCGCGAACTGTGAGCCTCCTGGAGAATCAACTCACGCAAACCATCTACATTAGGCACACATAGCCTGCCATGCACCTGTAATACATCGTCATCTCCAATAGTGACTTCTTTGGCGTCACCGTGCTAAACTGTGTCCTTAAGGACAAGCAGATGGGGGTCATCATACTGACGCTCCCTGATACGATCATACAGAGAAGATTAAGAAACCACACAAGCCAAAACTCAACTCGGCTCGGAAACATCCAATCTAACAAACTGTTGGCCAAGGCCTGAAAATCCAAGGCTAAAGGCCTCTCTACTACTGGTAAGTATGCTAAGCTGCCCAGACTCTCCGCCTTACAACTCAAGGCATTGTTCACCACATTGGCCTTTCCGGGATGATAGAGAATGGTGATATCATAATCCTTAAGCAACTCCAACCACCTCTGAAGCTACAAATTAAGATCCTTCAATTTAAACATATGTTATAGACTTTGGTGATTGTTATAAACCTCACAATGGACACCGTACAAATAATGCAGCCAAATATTCAAGGCATAGCTGCTAACTCAAGGTCATGGAATGGATAATTCTTCTCATGTACCTTTAACTATCTGGATGCATAGGAAATCACCCTACCGCCTTGCATCAACACTTCACCGAAACCAATGCGCGACGCATCATAATACACAGTATAAGACTCTGAACCTGTAGGCAATACCAATACTAGGGTTGTAGTCAAAGCTGTCTTGAGCTTTTGAAAGCTCTCCTCACATTCCTCGGTCAACCTGAACGGAGCTCCCTTCCGGGTCAATTTGGTCATAGGTGAAGCAATAGAAGAGAAACCATCTACAAATCGGCGATAGTACCCAGCCAAGCCAAGAAAATTCCGGATCTCAGTAGCTGATGACGGTCTGGGCCAACTCTCCACTGCTTTAATTTTCTTCGGATCTACTTGGATCCCATTGTTCATTACCACATGACCCAAAATTCCTACTGAATCAAGCCAGAATTCACACTTTGAAAATTTTGCATACAACTTCTTTTCTTTAAAAGTCTGAAGCACAGTCCTCAGGTGTTGTTCATGACCCTCCTGATTTCGGGAATACACCAGAATGTCGTCAATAAACACAATGATGAAAGAATCAAGATAGGGCTGAAATACACTGTTCATTAAGTGCATAAATGCTACTGGGGCATTGGTCAGTCCAAAGGACATTACCAGGAACACGTAATGGCCATACCGAGTCCTGAAAGTAGTCTTCGAGATATCTGGTTCCTGAATCTTTAATTAATGATAGCCTGAACGCAAGTCGATCTTAGAGAACACTATAGCACCCTAAAGCTGATCAAATAGGTCATCAATACGTGGAAATGGATACCTGTTATTCACTGTAACCTAGTTAAGTTGGCAGTGATCAATACACATCTGCATAGAGCCATCCTTCTTCTTTACAAATAAGACAGGAGCACCCCAAGGCGATACACTAGGCCGAATAAAACCGTTATCAAGTAGCTCCTGTAACTGCTCTTTTAATTCCTTCAATTAGGCTGGGGTCATACGATATGGTGTAATAGAAATGGGTTGAGTGCCCGATAACAAATCAATGCCAATGTTAATATCCCTGTTGGGTGGCATACCTGGAAGATCCGCTGGAAATACATCAGGAAAATCCCTTACTACAGGAACTGACTCCACGGTAAGAGTATCAACACTAACATCTCTCACATAGTCTAGATACGCATCACACCCCTTCTCAACCATTCATTGAGCCTTAAGAAATGAAACAACCATGCTAGGAACATGATCCAAGGTACCTCTCCACTCTAGCCGTGGTAGACCTGGCATAGCCAACGTCACCGTCTTGGTGTGACAATCAAGGATAGAGTTATAGGGCGACAACCACCAAAATAATATCGAAATCTACCATACTGAGCAATAATAAATCAGCTTTAGTCTCAAAACCACTAATAACAATAAAACACGACCGATACATGCGGTCAACAATAATAGATTCACCCATGGGTGTAGATACATAAACATATGAACTCAAAGAATCATGGGATACGCCTAAATACAGGGCAAAATAAAATGACACATAAGAGTAAGTGGAGCCTGGATCAAATAAGACTGATGCATCTTTACGACATACCGGAACAATACCAGTGATAACAGAATCGGATGCAACTGCCTCCGTCCTACCAGGAAGGGCATAATATCTGGCCTGGCCTCCCCCTCTAGGGCTACCTCTACCTGTCCGACCTCTACCTCTAGCTGGTTGTGTAGGTGGATTAGCAACTGGTGCAGTGATCATGGCCTGAGAAGCCTTAGGGCCCTGTGGAATGGGTGGGGCCTGAGAAATATGTGGAGGTGCACCCCTCCTAAGTCTGGGGCAATCCCTCATTATATGACGAGTGTCACCACACTCAAAACAAGCCCTTGGAGGACGTGGCTACTGAGACTGACTCAGGCCTGGTCAGCTAGACTGACCCATGAAAGCACCCCATACAGGAGGTACAGTAGACACTTGCGGTGCATAACATGGAACCTAAGGTCTGGGAGTAGCTAGAATACCGTTGGAAGCTAGAAGTGCTAAAATACACTGTTCATATAACCTCTACCATGACGGGCGATAGGTGGGGCACGAGAACTGTTATATGTGCCAGAATCTCGAGGTCTCTTAGCTTCCCTCTCTTCTCTCTCCCGAGTCTGCATACCCTCCAATCTCCTAGCAATTGATACCACCTGTTGGTATGTGATGTGCATCTCCAGTTATCGGGCCATACTGAATCTGATACTGGGGTGGTGCCCCCCAATAAATCGGCGAACCAGCTCTCGAACAGTAGCAACCAAGGTTGGTGCATGCCTAGCCAAATCACTGAATCAGACTGCATTCTCTGACATAGTCATAGAATCCTGGCACAGCTGCTCAAACTCTGCGGGCCATGTATCTCTAAGACTCTAAAGAACATACTCCCTCAAGAACATATCTGAAAATTGAGTCCAAGTTAGTGAAGTTTCCTTACCCGGACTATCCAACTTATATGCCCGCCACCACTGGTAGGCCGCTCCTCTAAGCTGGAAAGCCGCAAAAGAAACCCCACTGGAATCCACAATACCCATAGTACGGAGGATACAGTGGCATTCCTCAAGAAAACCCTGGCATTCCTCTGAAGCTAAACCGTTGAAAGTGGGAGGGTGGTACTTCTTGTACCTCTTGAGCCTGAGTTGCTCCCCCTCTAAAATTGCTGCCCTAGCCTCGGGCCGAACTGAGATAACTGGATGTACTGGTATAACCTCTGGGGCATGGTCAACTTGGGCCCGTGGCTCTGGGGTACGGGCGGCGGGAGTCTGTGCTCCTCCCCTGACCTGAGATGTAGCAAGAGCAAGTGGAATTAACCGTGCCTGAGCTAGAGTGCCAAACATGCTCAAAACCTAGGCAAGAGTCTCCTGAAGTGCAGGAGTAGTAACAGGCGTCTCAGGTGCTTGTTCTCCAACTGGAGCTACTGGTGGTTCCTCTGCAGCAGCTCGTGCGGGTGCTCTAGCTGCACCACGTGGTCTTCCTCGGCCTCTAGCTTGGCCTCTGCCCCGGCCCCGGCCTCTTGAGGCTCCAACAGGGGGCGCGGGTGTCTGATCATCGGATCTAGTTGTGCGTGTCCTCACCATCTGTGAGAGAATAGAAAGACAATGGTTTAGAACTTCGAAGTCAACAAACGCGCACGATAAGGAATCAAAGAAGTGAACATTTTCCTAACAGTTACATAGCCTCCCGAAGATAAGTACAGATGTCTTCGTACCGATCCGCGAGACTCTACTAAATTTGCTTGTGCCTCATAACACCTATGAACCTAGAGCTTTGATACCAACTTGTCACGACCCCAAATTCCCTTCGTAGGATGTCGTGATGGCACCTAGCCTCTAAGACTAGGTAAGGCTATCAATGCGGAATAACGGAATATAAATTGAAATTTAATCCTCAACAATATAATAAATAAGAACTGCAAATTTAACAATTTCAACTCCCAAAACCCGGTAGGAATAAGTCACAAGCTTCTAAAAATTTATTCTCAATGTCTCTATACATCAGAGTCTAAAGAAAATAAGGAAGGCAACATAATAAGATAGAATGGGACTCCGGAGTCTGCGAATACTGGCAGATATACCTCAAAGTCTCCTCGTACGACTAATTCACTTATGCCTGGTCTGATAAGATGTACCTAGATCTGCATAAAAAGATGTGCAGAAGCGTAGTATGAGTATACCATAGTGGTACCCAGTAAGTACCAAGCCTAACCTTGGTAGAGTAGTGACGAGGTCAGGTCAGGCCCTACTGGAATAATAAAAGACAGGGAGAAAAGTTTAACAATATAATAACAATAATGACAATGGGGATAAATCAAGTAAGTAGATTATCACAATTTAACTACATAGAATAAGGGCAATTAACACCTCGCGGAAGGAAAACAGAAATTTACAACTTTAAGAAAACACCAAAAATAACAAAAGGCAATGCAGCCATAAAGAAATATCAACAAGGGCACTCCCGAGGTACCGCCTCCATAGTCCCAAATCATAAATAAATTCACAATATCTCATTTTCTTATATCACCGCGGGAGCCTTCACATTAAATTTTAAAGAAAATATTTTTTCCGAAATAGCATCCCACGTTTTAGCCACCCTTATCACACTGCATGACTTCTAATAGTTCCCCTACTAGCCACGCGTATCAAGCCACCCTTATCTCACCACATGCGTTTCAACACCCAGACCTTATACCACCGCATGCGTATCAATATCACAATTTGCGCCTCAAGTGCCCAAATATTTCGACTTATCAAAGTAAATCAACAACAACAATATTTTCAACAATAAGGATCTCACGGCTCATGCCGAAATAAATCAACAACAACAATATTTTTTCATAATAAAGAGCTCACGACTCATGCCAAAATAAATCAACAACAATATTTTTCCACAATAAGGAGTTAACGGCTCATGCCAAAATAAATCAACAACAACAATATTTTTCTACAATAAGAAGCTCACAGCTCAATCACAATGAGTACAAAAATATCACAAAATATTTAGCAAAAATAATATTTCACAAATTTAACACCTTGTCTAAATATCAAAATTTTAAATGTAAAATACTTCATTTTTAATAATAATTAAATTTAAGAAATTCATCCTTCAAATAATGCATAGAACAAAAGAAACAGAGTTTCAACTAAACAGGTAACACACTTAGCAGGAACAGGTCAGGCAAATTTAAGATACGAAAATATATAAAGGATGATGAACATAACAGAATAAAATAATTTAATTACTATGCAACAGTGCTCTATACAATTTAAAGACATAATCTTCCATATTTATCCCGTGTACATACTCGTCACCTCGTGTACACGACTTTCAATACATCAACATTTTCATATCAATACCAATCCTAAGGGGAATTCCCCTCCCCTCCCCCCTCCCCCCCTCCCACAAGGTTAGACATGTCACTTACCTTGAACCACGCTCAATCAGTCAAGTAATATACTTTTTCCTCAATTTTTTGACTCCGATCGGCTCGAATCTAATCATAATTAATTCTATTCAATCAATAAAAATTACAGGAATAAATTCCATAAGAAAATATAATTTTTCTAACATAATCCAAAATTTAACCAAAAAATCGCCTGTATGGACCATGTCTCAGAATCCGGCGAAACTCACAAAATCCGACAACCCATTCAATTACGAGTCCAACCATACTAGTTTCAATCAAAACTGACTCTAAATCGACATCGAAGTCTCACAAATCTGTTTTATGAAATTTCTACAATCTTCCCAAATTTCCATCTCAAAACACTAATTAAATGATGAAAACAATAATATATTCGTGTATATGGACCAAATCCGAGTTAGAATCACTTACCCCGATGTTTTTCCTTTAAAATCTCTCAAAAACTGCCTCTTCTCAAGCTCCAATTTGTCAAAAATGAAAAATGGGACGAAGTCCCCTTTTTATAACTTAAAGTTTCTGTCTAGGCGCTGCCCTCGATTTCCAGCCCTCAATTTCCTACCCTCTATTTCTTGCCCCCGATTACCAGCCTCGATTTTCAACCTATTTCCAGCCTCGATTTTCAGCCTATTTCCAGCAGAAAAATTTTCAGCAGTTGTTTAAGTCCAAATTTTGATCCGTTAACCATCCGAAACTCATCTGAGGCCCTCGGGACCTCAACAAAATACATCGACAAGTCCTAAAACATCATACAAACTTAGTTGAAACCTCATATCATATAAAACAATGCTAAAACCATGAATCATACCACCATTCATGCTTAAGAAACTTAAGAATTTCCAACTTCTACATTCGATGCCGAACCCTATCAAATCAAGTCTGATTGACCTCCTTCAGCCCAAGCATAAATAAAGCCGATATGGCCTACTACAGGCGGGCTATCCCGATCCGTATAATAAATACGCCTATAAGGCCTGCTGCAGGCAGGCAACACCGATCCATATAATAATAAATCCTATAAGGCCTGCTGCATGCGGGCAGCCCCGATCCATATAATATTAAAGCCTATAAGGCCTATTGCGGCATGCAGCCCGATCCCATAATAATAATAATAATAATAATAATAATAATAATAATAATAATAATAATAATAATAATAATAATAATAATAATAATATATAACCAATATGGCCTGCTGCAGCGCGTAGCTCGATCCCATAAATATCCTCACAACGGATGAATATGACTGAGTGTGAAATGTACATTTTTAAAATAATTAATTCAATAGCAACACAACCCCACGGGTTCCAAAATATTAGCATGTAGTCTAAACATGATCTTTAATAAGAGCCTCATCTCAATTTCTCAAACACGTGGAGGATACACGGATAATAACATAGTTCATACACGGATAATAACAAGGTTCTTTAATTTTTCAACTCCACAGAATTTATTTAAGTCACAATTTCTATGGTGCACTCCCACACGCTCGTCACCTAGCATGTGTGTCACCTCCAACAATTGACATAACACAACATTTAGGGATTCATACGTTCCGAACCAATGTTAGAAATGTTACTTACCTCAAACCGTGTAATTTCTTACTCCGCAATGCCCTTGCCTCGTGAATTGGTCTCTGAAAGCCTCGTATCTAGCCACAATTAATTCGATTCAGTCAATAAAAATTATTGAAATTAATTTCATAAGAAAATACTAGTTTTTCCAACAAAATCTGAAATTTAACTCAAAACTTGCTCGTGGGGCCCACGTCTCGGAACCCGACAAAAATTACAAAATTCGAAGGCCCATTCAACTAAGAGTCTAACCATACCAATTTTACCAAATTCTTACATCAACTCGACCTCCAAATCCTCAAATCTTATTTTCAAATCCCTAGGTCCAAATCCCGATTTACACCTCAAAATCATATAATCTAGTCGGATTATTCGATGATAATTCAATATTATGGAGTAGAAATGATCACAAGTGTCTTACCTTAAGATTTTCCGTTATTTCTCGCTCAAACATCGCCCCAAGCCATGTTCTTTCGTCCAAAAATATTGAAATGAGCTAAAAAACAAAACTGCTCAATAAAAACACTATTCAGATCGCTAAAAGCCCAATTCCCGTTGCTAAAAGTGCCAAATCTGGTCGCTAAAGGTGCGCACTAGAACCTGCTGGATCAACATTATTTATTTTCACTAAAAAAGCTCTAACTCCATCATACGAACTCGAAATTTAACGATTCTTATTCCAATGAGTCACAAATAATAATACAAACCTAGTCCGTCAATCAAAACCTAATTCGGAGCTCAATGCGATACCAATTTAGCTTGTTAAATAATTAACTCATTTTTCATGCTAAAAACCCAATAGCGACTTGATAAAATTAGACCAAACTTTCCAGATCATTCCTATAATTCATTATCAAACTCCAGGAAGTATCGAAATCGAATTTTGATCTCTAGAACTAAAAATGGAGTTTGGATCATTACATGCTTATGATGTTCTGCCTCGTTTCGTATGCCAAAAATCCCGAAATTCTCTTTTGATGCCTCCAATGGATTCCTTGTGAAATTTCAGTCAAGTTAGGCTTTTTAATCACCCAATTTGGCCTTAAAAATGAGGGAGATATGATGTTTTGAAGATTTAAATAAAATTTGGAAATTTAAGGGATAAAATTGACTGGTTTGCCCCCGGTATCTGAAGTCCCTGCACTACCTGCTCTAGAGTACTGGCAATAGGGGTATGAGTACCTCCCCCGGCCTGAGAAGTGAAAGGTGCGGCCTGACCCGAAGCCACCTAAGCTAGGCCAGTGCAAACAGTCAAAATCTGAACTAAAGCCTCCTGAAGGCCGTGAATCACAATGGGTACAGCTGGTGCCTGAGTTGGTCTTGTCGGCTCAGCCATATCTGGAATCTGCTCCTGAGCTGGAGCAACGGGTGGTGCTACAGGTGCTGCTCCAATAGTTGTACGGGCTATACCTCGACCTCTACCTCGTCCCCAGCCTCTACCACAGCCCTGGCCTCTCGCGGCTCTAACTGGTGGCAGACTGTCCGATCCGGTAGTACGTGTCCTCGCCATCTGTGAGAGAATAGAATTGTAATTTCTGGAATGAACAAATTCGCACGACAGAATACAAGAAAGTGAAATATTTCCTAATGGTTCGGCAGCCTCTCGAAGATAAGTACAGACGTCTCCGTACCGATCCGTAAGACTCTACTAAACCTGGTCATGACTCGTGAGACCTATGTAACCTAGGCTCTGATACCAACTTATCACAAACTAAGTCGTGTCCTTAAATTATGGTGAGAAAATATCTGATTTTGATTAAGAGAGTTATTTCATGATTTTGGAGGTTATAAGTAAAATCACGTCTTCATATCTCATTTTGATTCTGAAAATTATTTCATGATTTTGGAGGTTATAAAAGCACGTCTTCTTATCTGATCTTGATTATAAGAATTATTTCATGATTTTGGATGTCATAAAAGCTGTATCCTTATCTGTTTTTAATTATGAGAATTATTTCATGAAATTGGAGGTTCTAAAAGCGCATATAATATAGGTTAAAAAGTTACCAAGATTGTACCAAATCTTACCATGAATCTGTTTTTGCGAGACTATTATCCAAGATTTATTATCATTCATAATAAGAAAACGGAACGAAAATATTTTCCTGAATCGGAACATACAAAAAGACCGGGTAATTTGGTACGTGTATATTTAGTCGTTGCAGAAAAGAAAATTGCTAGTACTTAACGGAATGGAAGAGATACACAACCTACCGAAACAAGTAGATAATAACACTAACAATACAAGTATATCATAATCCTAACAATATGATTAGATTTTATCTTATCTTGATGTCCATATATGGCAACGAATCTACTAGAGTACTAAATAAAGCCGTCTTGTAGTGGCGGGGTTTGGCAGAGACTACCACCTCGTAAATTAAAATCTAAAAGGTGAACACAAAAAGAAAGAGAACATAAAGAATCTATCATTAAAAATCTACGATTACTATATAATCCTCATGTTGTCTTATTAAAAAAAATAAAGAAATTTGTGATGCAAATTTTAGTGTAGGTGATACACAAAAAGAAATTTTCACTTTCAAGAGCTCTTCGAATTGAGATTGAAGTTGCATCCAAAGTACTCAAATTTTCATTCAATTATCCGAATTCGTTTGTAACAGCAAATTCTCTTAACTATACATATAGTACTCAGAAGGTCACTCAACTAGATTTTTTAAAATTTTGATTACTAACGAGCGCAAAACACACACTTAAATTATGCTCGCTAATCAAAGATAGTATAGTATAATATCGTATCCACAGGGATTGGATTTAAACGGTATTCTCATGGTTTCTAGCTTGATTGCTATCCAGGTAGGTCAACAATTGAGATTTATATGATTTATCGTTAAAATTAACTAAGAATCTAAAGTTATTGACTAGTGACTATCGAGACAAGAAATAAGCAAATAACGTTATCAGTGGGAGAAGGTAGGGTTTTGATAGGATAGGTGCAAGATAATTGTTTGGGATCTAACTCTAGATAATTCACTTCTAATTCAAGTGAGTCTCTCGAATTCACTCAATTATTGGTTCAAACGTTCAGCAGAAACGCCTCTCTCGATTAAGCCTTAACCTCACGAGACGAACCAAATTAAGCATTGTCAAGATATACAAGAATGCGTAGTGGATTGGTCTTTAGGAAAATCTCTTTCTATTATTCTCCTAACTAGGTTTAATCAATAATTCAACTAGCCTCTTTCGATTACTTAGAAGAATCTATTAACTCAACCAACAATATAATGCAAAGATATCACAAGTTATGCCTCTCTCGATTACATGAACTAGTGAATATAGATCCAACAATTGAATCTTCCAAAATGATTCAATTCATAAAACTAGAGTTATAATCCACAAACAATAATTAATACATCAAATCCATCAAACCCTAATGGGAACTACTCCATAGACATGGAGAAATTCATCACAAATATAACTAACCTATAGGAAAACATAGATTCAGTCCAAACGCGGATCTTGAGTGAGGAAGGAATGATGAAATTCTTCTGCTTGTTTTCTTCCAACTTCTCCTTAGCTTCCTGTCACGACCCAAAATGCTAACTTGTCGTGATGGCGCCTATCTCAATACTAGGCAAGCCGATAACCTCAATAAATCACAATAATCTCTTAAGTTTGAAAATATAATATTTGACTTCTGAAAGGAAAGAGAGTCAAGGTCTGCGGATGCCAAGAAGCTATCTTGATAGTCTCCAACAGATAAATCCTCAAATCTGGTGACCGCCGTATCCGGAAGTACCTAGGTCTGCACACGAGGTGCAGAGTATAGTATGAGTACAACCAACTCAATAAGTAACAAGACTAACCTCTAGGCTAAAAGTAGTGACGAGCTCAATAGGTACAGTCTAGTATAGAAATAACAGTACAAAAATGTAGGCATGCTTTCCAGTTCAACAGTTAAACTCAGTACAGGAAAAATAGATAAAATCTGCATGATATGAGGAATATGACATCTCTATATCTACATGCCAAGAGTGGGTTGCTCTAGTGGTGAGCACCCCTCACTTCCAACAAAGAGGTTATGAGTTTGAGTCACCCAAGAGCAAGGTGGGGAGTTCTTGGAGGGAGGAAGCCGAGGGTCTATCGGAAATAGCCTCTCTATCCCAGGGTAGGGGTAAGGTCTGCGTACACACTACCCTTCCCACACCCCACTAGTGGGATTATACTGGGTTGTTGTTATTGTTGTTGTTGTTGTTGTTTATCTACATGCCAAAGTATATGTTGTATGTGATGTTCCACAATGGAAACCTCATGTACTCACACTCTCAGAATACTCAATCACTCAGTACTGTATATGGCCAATCCAGTCCAGGGAAGATCCATATATATATATATATATACACACACACACACACACACACACACACACACACACATCAACTGACAATCAGTCACTCAGTATTGTATAAGGCCAATCCAGCCCAGGGAAAGATCCATCCCCAAATATAAATAATTCGGACAAGATCCATGTTCAGGGAAGATTCATCCCTAAATATAAATGATTAGGACAAGATCCATGTCCAGGGAAAATCCATCCCTCGATATAAATACTTCGGGCAAGATCCATGACCAGGGAAGATCCATCCCTCAATATAAATCAACCGCGCTCACTGTGGAGGGTGTAGACTCTGGAGGGGCTCCTTCAGCCCAAGCGCTATAATAGCCAGATCCAGGCATAAATAAATAACACATGCTGCGGCGTACAACCCGATCCCATAAATATCACTCAAAATCTTCAGTCTCTCGGGCTCTCAATGACATGAAAATCAACCTGACATGATGATATGATGTATCGATGAATGACAACTGAGACTGGAATATGATATGCAAATGATAGATGTGACTGAGTACAAAATTACAATTCAAACAAGTAATTCAATAGCAATAAGACCTTTGTGGATCCCAAAATATCGGCACGTATCCTAAACATGATCTTTAACATAAGTCTCAGCTCAATTTCCTCTAACACGTGGAGGATATGTGGATAATAACATGATTATTTGATTATGCAACTCCACGAAATCAATCAAGTCACAATTTCTATGGTGCACTCCCACACGCCCGTCACCTAGCATGTGCTCACCTCCATACAATTCAGATAATACGTAATTCGGGGATTTATACCCTCAGAATCAAGTTTAGAAGTGTTACTTACCTCAATCCGAGCAATTCCTTATTCCAATAAACCATTTCCTACCATTTCCTACTGATTCATCCTCTGTACGCCTCCAAAATAATTAGATACAATCAACATGAGGTATAGGAATCAATTCCATATGAAAATGCTAAATTTCACAATAAAAATCCGAAATTAATTCAAAAATCAACAGTAGGGCCCACGTCTCGGAATCTGACGAATTCAAAAAATCCGATAATCCATTCAATTACGAGTCCAACCATACTAATTTTACTCAAACCCGACTCCGAATCGATGTTCAAATCTCGAAAATTTATTTTATTAAATTGTAGGAAATTCCGCCAATTTCTCTTGAAAAATCAATAATCTAACGCCGAAAACGAAGATTAATTTATGGAATATAATAACAAGGGAGTGAAGAACACTTACCCCAAGTTGTGTGGTGAAATTTCTTTTGAAAATCGCCCAAACCGAGCTCCTCAACTCCGTTTTCGTCAAAAATGGCAAAAACCTCCCATTTATACGGACTTTTAGTGTTCGGGTGCCACTGGTGGCATGGGGCGCTGCCTGTGGCGCCGTTTCCATAACTTCAGAAGTTCCAGTGCCAGGGATAGCGCCCCACGCTACCCTGGACGCTAACGACGACGGAAAATATTTCCTGACACGGAAATGGGCATAACTCTCTCATACGATGTCCGAATTTGACGATTCTTTTTGCTATGGCTCCAAAATTTCAATACGGATCTAATGCTTCAATCAAAACTGAATTTGGAGCTCATTTTATTAATGTGAAACAACTTAATCTTGAAGAAACAACGTCAGAACATTCTACATTCGATGCCGAAACTTAGCAAATCAAGTCCGATTGACCTCGGATTTTGCACACAAGTCATAAATGACATAACAGACCTATTTTAATTTCCAAAATCGGATTCCGACCTCGATATCAAAAAGTCAACTCCCCGGTCAAACTTCCAACTTAAATTTTTATTTTAGTCATTTCAAGCCTAATTTAACTACGGACTTCCAAATAATTTTTCGGACACGCTCCCAAGTCCAAAATCACCATACGGGGCTATTGCAATCATCAAAACTCTATTTCGGGGTCGTTTATACATAAGTCAACATTCGGTCAACCTTTTCAACATAAGTTTTCATCTTTGAGACTAAGTGTCTCAATTCATTCTCAAAACCTCACCGAACCCGAACCAAGTACCCCGGCAAGTCACACAACAGCTGTAAAGCACAAATTGAGCATTAAATGGGGGAACGGGGCTGAAATACTCAAAATAACCGGCCGGGTCATTACACTTCCTTAGGTCAAAAGTATGTCAAAAGTCCTCTCAAAACGTGTTTCTAGTGTATTTATACCAAGTATGAAATAACCCGGACAAAAGTATCCTCTTTTATCAGAAGTGGGAAAACCTGCAAACTTTTTACACTTCATGCATCGCACTATGCTACGCAGGGTGCGTAGCATTTGTCATGACCCAAAATTCCCACCTTCGGGACCGTGATGGCGCCTAACATTTCACTTGCTAGGCAAGCCAACGTTAGAATAATCTTAACCATTTTTTAAACAAATTAAATTAAACGGAAGTCAATTACTGAAATAAAGTGTGAAACACCATAACTACCGAATCATCAAAATACATCCCCGAATCTGGTGTCACAAGTGCACGGACTACTAAAATAATATAAATAAAGGTCTGAATAAAATTCAAGTTGTTTGAAAGATAATACACATCTAAGATAAGATAGAAGGGGACTTCAAAACTGCGGACGTTGTGCAGTTATATCTCAAGTCTCCTCTGGATAGCTGAATCCGAGCAAGTCTATGGTACGCCACTGGGACCAACTCCAAAATTTGCACAAAAAGTTCAGAGTGTAGTATGAGTACAACCGACCCCATGTACTCCGTAAGTGCCGAGCCTAACCTCGATGAACTAGTGACGAGGCTATGACAAGACACGTACGCAAACAACCTGTATAACTATAAACAAATACGAAGCAACAATAAAACAATAAATAACAATTTATAAATTTGGGAAGAAATATGCGAAGGGGAATAAATATAATAATTTCAGCAGGAGAAGTATAACGTAGCAGCCAATTAAATCATCAACAATAAAATGAGCAGCTGATAATATGAAAATGGCACGGCACCACCCTTCGTGCTTTTACTCTCATTCTTCCCACAAACTGATAAATAAATCATAATAATTGATACGGCATCACCCTTCGTAATTTAACTCTCATTTAAAATGGCACGGCATCACCCTTCGTGCTTTTACACTCTTTCTCACCATAGCAAGGATAATATAAATAATATAAATGGCACGGCATCACCCTTCGTGCTTTTACACTCTTCCTTATCATGAAAATAATAATACAAATTCAGAAGAGTATTTAAATGCGGGGATATATACTTATCAATCAATTCAATACCAGAATACCGACCTCACCTTCCAAAATATTCAACAATAATTAAACTAATAATAATCTTATATAAAATGATCAAATAAAAAATAATAACTTAAGCAGGAATATCTTAATTAAATAGGCAATTATTCACAATAAACAAATTCCACCCGCATGCTTTGACTCAACCACAACACATAAGTACTCGTCACCTCACATATACGTTGTACCCGCACATTAAATCATGTAGCAAATAGACAAATAAGTCATACTCCCTCAAGTCAAGGTTAACCACGACACTTACCTCGCTTCGCAACCAAATTCAAGATTTCAATAAACCTTTGCCTCGCTAATTGATGTCCGAAAGTTTCAAATCTAGTCACAAACAAGTCAAAATACTCAACACGAATCATAGGAATTAATTCCATATGAATTTACTAATTTTTCGGATTAAAATCCGAAATTCATTTTCAAAATTGACAGTGGGATCCATGTCTCGAATCCTGGAAAAACTCACAAAATCCAAACACCCGTTCCGATACGAGTTCAACCATACAAGAATTATCGAATTCCGACATCGGATTGGCTTTCAAATCCTAAATTTTTATTTTTGGAAAGTTTTACAAAAACTCCAATTTATTCCATTTAAATCTGAAATAAACGATGAATATAGACATGAATTTATGAAATATCATCAATATATGATAATGAACACTTACCCAGTTCGAGGTCGTGAAAAACTCCTTCAAATCGCCCAAAAACCGTGGTTTTAAAACCCAAACGAAATGAAGAAAAATGGCCATTTTCGACCCCTTAATGTTCTGCCCAGTCTCGCATTTGCGAGAAAAGGGCCGCATTTGCAAAGACAAGCAGCCAGGAGAGTTCCGCATCTGCGTAAAATGGGCCGCATTTGCGGCTGCGCAGAAGCGCAAGATGGAGTCGCAGAAGCGACGAGGTGCGCATTTGCGATCGGCTGGCCGCAGAAGCTTTAGCCTTTAGATTTCTAGTTTCCGTTAAATGGTAATAATTTGATTTAGATACCTCCGAATTCAATTCCGGACATACACCCAAGTCCTAAATCACGATACAGACCTACTAGAACTGTCAAAATACTGATCCAAGTCTGTTTGCTCAAAATGTTGATCAAAGTCAACTCAATTGAGTTTTAAAGCTCTATTTCGCATTTTAATCCATTTTTCACATAAACATTCTCCTGAAAATTATACAGACTGCGCACGCAAGTCGAAGAATGATAAATAGTGCTTTTTGAGGTCTTAGAACACATAAATGAATGTTTAAATTAAAGATGACATTTTGGGTCATCACAGCATTAGTGTCTTTTTCTCGGTTGTAAACTCTCTGAACTTAGCTTGTCTAATGAAATTTTGTATTAATGCTAAGCTTAATGTCATGCCTTATGGGACGCACTAGTACTTGTTTTTGCTCTAGCCCTTGCTCTTTCTTCCAACTTTCGTGTGCAACGCCGGTTCACGAGCTCCAAATTAATTCTTTGAACTTTTACTCATATTTCAAAGCTCCAAATGATCCGAATTAGCTCTAGAACATCTTCTTAACTCAGCGGCATCTCCTACAAAGCATAAAATACACAATCAGTGCAAAATACTACTAATTAAAGCTCAAACACAAGTAAAGTGCAGTAGATTAGAGTGCAAAATGCGACTAAAACACGTGTTCCTAGCGTACCATCAACACCCCACACTTAAACCATTGCTCATCCTTAAGCAATCAAACTACACTTCACGTATACACGACCCTTTTACACAACTCTCCTAACTCATTATACCAAAAATATTTAGAACAGACTAAGCACCCTAACGTAACATCCTTGCCTCAAGATTTGACTCAAATGCACCACGCATTTTTCACAACTTACTCACTTACTCTAACACAGAGGTCAACAACATTACCTTTCCTTCGTAAATCAAGTGGCCTCACACAACAATAGAGATTAGTTCCATACACACTAAAATTCAAGAACAAATAGGAACTCAAGATAGAAAGAATTCACTCACTCTCAGAAATAACATTCATATTGTAAATATCTATTTTTTGCTCTTTCTATTTCTCCTATATTACATTGTTTTTAGGTTTATTGTGTGTATTTATAGACTTTAGCATTAGATTATTAATTAATTAATTAAGGGGTTTAAAGGTTTGGATTAATGCTATTTTTCAGTTGAGTTATGCACAAATCAGGCCCAATTATTTAGCCTAATTCGACCGACCCAGTCCAATTGTTGGCTTGCCAAGACCCGGATCAAAACAACATAGTTTCAACATAAAACTACGTCGTTTCACTACATGAAGCAAGATCAAATCTTACCCATCCATTCCATCTTGATCCAATAGCTCTCATTCACTATCTGCCTAGGTATTTAAAACCTCAAAAATCTAAAAATTGCCCCCATTTCCACCCATTATTCTTTTTTTCCTCCCTCTATCTTCTCTCTCTCTTCACTCTCTCTTTCTCCCTAGCCGCCGCCCCTCCTTCGTCGCCGAAAACTGCCCACCGGCCGTGGACCACCTCCAAACACCTCCAAATTCACACCATGTAATCTCCATAACCTCTTCTTTTCATATATCAAAACAAAATCCTTCAAAAAACCTTCATACTCCTTGAATTTTAGATCTAGGAAACTTTAGCCGCCACTTCTTTGCCCAAATTCTTGAAGCTCCAGCCACTACCACCTCGCATTACCTATATCAATGGATAGAGCTCCTCAAGACCTACCCATTGATGTCAATTTCACCCCAAGAACACCATTGCCGCCGGAGCGATACCGCCGCCACTGCCGCCCGCCGCCATCAATACCTCACCTCTCCTTAGGCTAGCCTCGAACTCAAAACACGACTCTGTTGTTGATGATATCGTGACTGATCCTCGGCTCACCGGAGTTTGCGGTCACGATTTATTAATAAGAAAATTGTGCTCGAAGTTCAAAGGTCTACCGAGTTGGCATACCACCATTGTTTCGGCCACTTGAATTATAAAATGGTAAAAATTCTATTCTTTTTTCATGGCTGATTTTTTTTTATTATTATTATTATTCAGATTTTATTTTTTCTCTAATTAATTATTTTAGTATTAGTTTTTGAAGTTTGAAATGCTAAATTTTCTATTTTTGTACTTGTTGAAATAGTATAATGGTTTTGTATTGATGAAAGATGAGGTAATGAAGGAATATTTGAGAGTATAGGGTACTTGTTTGGTTTCTTATTTATTACTTCAGAGACATTTTGAGTAAAAAAATCTCAAAAGTCAATTGTTTGGTAAGAAAATATATACTTTTGAATAGTTTTTGAACAAAAATCTGTCTTTGAATAATGAAGAGCAGATTTATTTTGGAATACTCTCTTTAGAGCAGATCTTGTTGAAAAATCTATCCAAAAAAAGAGACAGATTTTTAATCATGAAATGCCTGATTTTTCTCCGACAAAAACACATACATCTTTAGAGTAGCAGGGAGATCTCTACTAACTAGGAAAAAAAAAGGAGAGAATTTTGAGAGAAAAATTTCAGTAAAATCATATTTAGTAGTGAAAATTGGGAGCTTTGTGAGTGTCTCTTAGAGTGCAAAACCTTTGAGAAAAAATAGAAAGACCCTTCAGGTAATTTGTGAAGTTGTTTAGCCACTAGTTTCAAGCATCTTTATTGGTTTTCTGAGCTGTCTTAACGCCATTTTTACTGTTGTTTTTTGCTGCTATTCTTGCTAATTCTACGACTGTATAATTACAATTCTGCGATCCAGGTATTATTTTTACTTTGTATTGCAGATACATTCAGAAGTAATAAAGATTTGAATTTAGTTTGGATTGTTGGAACATGAATATGTTCAATTTTGTCTAAGAATAAATATTATGATTGTGATTGAACCTGGAAACGTGCTAGAGGTGAGTTAACATTAACTTTCTTTTACATGGGTAGTTAAAACCATTTTATTTTTTGTACGTTTATGGAGGTTAGTTTTGAATGCTTTATGTTCAAAATATTGAAAATTGATTAGTGCTGGATTTTTGGCCTGCCACTCTGATTTAGATCTTAATTAAGATAAAAGTGGTTGTTTATGTAACCATAACTTCGTAGATATGGCTATAGTAAAATTGGTTGGGTCAATAATCTGGCCTTCAGGTGGATGTCTATGCAAACCCCAATTTCAAAGTATCCTAGGCCAAAACATAAATTTCTGCATGCCCAACTACAACAAGTTAAGGGCTGCCCCAATGTTAAAGTTGTCCAAAATGGGCTAGCACTGTAAATGCACCAAATTGGCCCAGCTGCCCAAATAATAAAGAAAGTGGCCCAATGCCATTTTAAACCCAATAAACAAAGCTGGTCAAAATTTCCAATTATCAGCTTTTCTAATAATTTAATTGTCATATTTCCTTCTAAATTATGTATATTAATTACCTATGTAACTTAATAACATTAGTAATTAATTTAAACGCTAGGAAATTAGTAGGCGTGTTGTAACCTTTTCGCTCACAGATTCACTTGCGTAGTGTGATATTTAATATTCAATAAATAAATTCAATAATCATATAACGTATCTATTAGCTTCAATTAATTTCTAATTTAATCAACCCTTGGCTAACCGTTGATTCGATTGTGTAGCGTAGTAGTAATTATTTTTATTAATTTTCAAAATTAATTTTCTCAAAACACAATTGTAATAACATTTTTTCCAAAAATTAAAATAAAAATAATAACGTGCTAATAATCCTTTGTCATGACTGCGGATTCACTTGTGTAGCACTATTATGATAAAATTAATTAATTTCGTCTCAATCACGCATTCACTTGCGTAGTGTGGTTATGGAATCTTATCATTCCAATTTTTTTTAATTTTTTCAATAATCAAGCAATAAAAGCGGATAAGCAAAACATGAAAATCTTATAAATCACAATTTGACAAAAATTATTCAAGCCAAGTTTAAGTCAATAAAGCGACCGAGCTAGAACCACGGGGCTCGGGAAATGCCTTACACCTTCTCCCCTGTCAACAGAATTTCTTACCCGAACTTTGTTTTCACAGACCGATAAAAATAGAGTCAGACCTTCCTTTGACTATAGATTCAAATAAAAGGTGACTTGGAACACCGAAAAAAAATAATCAATTCCAAGTAGCAACTCTGTAAATAAAATAATCCCTATTCAAGTTTGTCACTTTAATTGGAAAAACTCTTGAACCCACAATCCATAAAGCACATATCATTTCGGGGTAAAAAGGGGTGTGACAGCTCTGGCGACTCTGCTGGGGACCTAACCAGAATTCGAGCTTGTACATTGACTTTATTTGGCTTTATTAATTTTGTATAATATTTTCAGAAGTCTTTCTCCCAAAAATATAAAAAAATCCAAAAATATTTTCTTCCTTTTTTTAGAAGTCTTTCTCCAAAAATTCAAAAATAATCCAAAAAATATTTTCTTTCTTTTGAAATTTACAAAAAAAAAAAAAAAAAAAACCAAAATATTTTCTTACTTTTTAGAAGTCTTTCTTTTGAAGATTCCAAAAAAATAACAAAACAAAAAAAAGCGAACCAAAAAAAACATCTTTCTTCTTTAGAAGTCATTCTTACAACAATCCCCAATTTTCAAAAATCCAAAAATATTTTTCTTTGAATTTATCTTTGAGACATCAAATCCATAAAAAAAACATTTAAAAAAAATTGAATTTCAAAATATTTTCGTTCTTCTTTAGAAGTTTTTCTTTCAAAAATTATAAAGAAAACTCTTAATCCAAAAATATTTTTGGAAATTCAAAATCCAAAATTATTTTTTTTCTTCTTTAGAAGTCTTTCTTGCACCAATTCAAAAAAATAAAAAAAATAAAAAACAAATCGAAATCCAAAAAAACAATTCTTTCTTCTTTAGAAGGTTTCTTTCAACAAAAAAAAATCCAAAATATTTTCCTTGTTAGGAGCTTTTGTGGGATTATTTGTATATGAGTAAAAGAAAAAGAGTTAGTTTATTTACTTTATTCTTGTTTCCCTCGAACTGCGCAAGATCTGATTCATATTCCCACATGATACGTAGGCAACCCAAATCAGGTTCGATCGAATGATTTTGAAAAACAAAAGTGAAAAAAGAAAAGAAAAGAAGAAGAATTAAAAAGAGAAAAAGAAAAAAAGAAAGAGCAAAAGAGTGTGTTCATTCTAACATGCTTGTTGTTTTGAAATAAAACCTAGTTAAAGGTGGTCGGTTTGTTGGTTTGCAGTGGTAAGCACGAAAACAATCCAGGATCACTCTATCATCTTCTCAACCAAGGGAATAAGCACCGCTATTGTTGATCCAACTAAGATCACAAAAAGGCAAGTACACAATTTGGTGGTTAAAAGTAGAGGCAAATGTTGGTTGACTTTTACCAGGTTTGAGCAATAGGACATGCTCTGTGTGAGACGATCTGTGATGATAGGGACATGAGAATTCTTCCAAATCTTTTGGCAAATTGGTTGCTATGAAATTTCTCATGCCGCCAGTCCTGAAATCTGATAGCCAATATTAGGAAACGGTTTGATCAAAAAGTCAAAATTTGAATGTTGATTCCAAAGCAATCTTATTGAATTCCGTAGTAATGCTGATGTGCAAATGGGTAGCTAAGATGTCAAGCTTGGTAATTGGAAAGCCACTCCCCCTTGTCGGAAAGGAGTCTTGGTAATTTATTTTGTCATAATTTCTATCATCTAGATTACTTCGAGGCTGTGATCCAGATGTTGCTTTTTTGTCCTGTCATCAAACCTCTCTATCCTTTAATCAATAAAATGTAACTTTTCGTTTTGTGTCATTTTAATCCATTGTGTTTAATTCTTCTTGCATATATGTTTCTTTTCACGCCAATTTTATTGACATGACATGCATGCAGAGTTTTCGGCTAGATTTTGGAAAGCCTGTCCAATCTTAAATTGAATCAAGAAAAAACACTTTGAAGATAAGGAAAAGGCTGAAACATTTTGATGATAAGACTATGTCAAGTTCACGAGGAACTAAAATAGTTATATCAGTAGAGGTTAAAGATCTTCATCTCAATCTATCATGAAAATCGGTCTTAAGCAATATTTGAATGGGTTGAAGTTTTGTTGGACTAATCAATGAAAAAGGTTTTTTGCCACGGCCTGACGTAATCTAATCATAGCAGGGTAGATGACCCAAATCTCCAGAGAAGGTGTATTCTAGGGAATTTTAAATGGATTAGCTGGTACTGGAGTGCATCATTTCACATAAAGACAAAGACCAAGAAAATGTAGCTCCAAATTGTCAAAGGTCATTTGTTGGAAACAAGATATTGACGATGGATCTATACAACTGACAAAACCAAGAAGACATTCATGTCCATCAATGTCGAACCTGAGAAGAGATAGAATGTTTGGCATTCTTGAGGCTGGGAGGCCTTTTTTCTGCTACCCAAACACTTTATATCCTTCGTCATCCCTTTTTAGCCTGTTTTAATTTTTCTTTGACCCCCTCTTTTGGAATCAAGTATTGTCACGACCCAAAAATCAACCGCCGTGATGGCGTATATCGTGGTACTAGGTAATCCACTACTCAACTATCTTAACATAGTAGAAGATTTGAAATTATAGACGGAAGCAATAAATATTTAAGAAAAACCTTTGGGGAACAGAAATAAACTCGCATCACAATACAATCTATCCCAAAACCAGGGTGTCATCGAGTACATGAGTATCTATACCAGGAACAGTCTAATACAATGTCTAAGGAATAAGAACTGAAATGCGTTAAAGATAATGAATGAGATCTAAGGCCTGCGAACGCCATGCAACAGTCACTCAGTCTTTCTCAATAGCTCATCACTCGGCTCTCAGCCCTCAACACTCACATTCAATAGGTGCATACGCTCACTGGGGTGTACAGACTCCGGAGGGGCTCCTTCAGCCCAAGCGCTATTTCATTGAGGCGTGCAGCCCGATTCCATATAAATAGCCATAAGGCTCGTTGCGGCATGCAACCCGATCCATATATATATAGCCCTAAGGCTCGTTGCGGCTTGCAACCCGATCCATATATATACATATAGCTCAAAACTCGGCACTCAGGCCCTAACTCAGTCACCAACCTCTCCAGTCTCTCGAGCTCTCAGAAATCATAAAAATCAGCCCAAACAAAGATAATATAATGTATCAACAAGAAATAAGAAGAGACTGAGATATGATACGCAAGTAAACCGTGACTGAGTACAAAACAGAAATTAGCAATTAATTCAACGAGTACACGACCTCTGCGGTCCCAACAGTGTAATCACATAGCCTAAGCATGACTCCTAACATGATTTGCGGTCAAATTTCTATAACACAGGGAGAGCATATAGCTAACAACAAGTTATTCAAATTTACAGTTCCACGGAATGGACCAAGTCACATTTTCTACGGTGCACGCCCACACGCCAGTTACCTAGCATGTGTGTTACCTCCAAAAAAATTGTATAACAACAAAATCCAGGGTTTTATACCCACAGGACCAGATTTAAAATTGTTACTTACCTCAATCCGAGCCAAAACTCTACTCCAAAATTCACTTGCCTCACGAATCGGCCTCCAAACGTCCCGAATCTATCCACAAGCAATACAATACAATTAATACGGCTAAAGGAATTAATTTCATAAGATAAATATAAATTATAAGCAAAAAATCCAAAATTGGCTCCAAAACTGGGCCCCTGGGCTCACATCTCGAAATCCGACAAAAGTGAAAAAACCCGAAAGCCCATTCACTCACGAGTCTAACCATACCAAATTTATCAAAATCCGACATCAAATGGCCATTCGATTCCCCAAACTTAACTCTCCAAATCCCTAGCCTCAAACCCCCAAATTTCACCTCAAAAACACACCAACTAGGTGGGAAATCAGTGGGGAAACATCATTATTGAAGGAAAATGAACACAATGAACTTACCTCAATAATTTCTTCAAAAACCCTCTCAG
The DNA here is from genome assembly GCF_000390325.3 of Nicotiana tomentosiformis. Classification (NCBI taxonomy): domain Eukaryota; kingdom Viridiplantae; phylum Streptophyta; class Magnoliopsida; order Solanales; family Solanaceae; genus Nicotiana; species Nicotiana tomentosiformis. Next base: position 33,038 of record NW_027174857.1, read on the forward strand.
AAACCTCCAAAGTCCGAGCTCAAAATGATGAAAATGGTGAAAACTCTAGAAGTCTCGCATTTATAGGTTCTGCCCAGGTCTTCCGCACCTGCAGCAACTTAGCCACTTCTGCGGTCTCGCAGGTGTGCCGCAGAGCCCGCTTCTGCGTCTAACTCCACACCTGCATCCCTTTTTCCGCTCCAGCGGACTCGCTTCTGCGAGACAAATCTCTGCTTTTGCGGAGTCAAGCTTCAAGGCCGAATCCGCTTCTGTGGTCCTTCTGTAGCATCTGCGGTCACGCAGATGCCGGAACACCATCGCACCTGTGACCTTCTGCTGCATCACTCCCTTGGCCGCTTCTGCGGCTTACCTCCCACTTCTACGAGCATGCACCTGCGGTTCCCACTCCGCAGGTGCGATTACACCAGTAGTGGAAAACTTTCAGCAAGCTTACAACTTCAAAACTTGATCAGTTAATCACCCGAAATAAACCCGAGGCCCCCGGGACCTAAACCAAACATATCAACAGGTCTTATATCCCAATACGAACTTAGTTGAACCCTCAAATCACCTCAAACAACGTCAAAAACATGAATTACCCACGGATTCAAGCCTAATGAACTTCGAAATTTCCAAATTCTACAAGCAATGCCGAAACTTATCAAATCACGTCCGATTGACCTCAAATTTTGTACACAAGTCACAAATGACCCCACGAACCTACTGCCACTTCCGGAATCGGAATCCGACCCCGATATCAAAAAGTCCATTCCCGGCCAAACTTTCCAAAATTCCAACTTTCGCCATTTCAAGCCTAATTCTACTACAGACCTCTAAATCACAATCCGGACACGCTCCTAATCCAGAATTACCCAACGGATCTAACGAAACCATCAAACTTCAAATCCGAGGTCGTTTATCATAAGTCGACATCCGGTCGACTTTTCCAACTTAAGCTTTCGATTAAGAGACTAAGTGTCTCAACTCACTCTGAATTCTCTCCGGAACCTGAACCAACTAACCCCGATAAGGCGTAAAGCAATAGTGAAGTACAAAAATGAGAAAAAAGGGGGGAACGGGGCTACAACTCTGGAAACGACCGGCCGGGTCATTACATCCTCCCCCTCTTAAACAAACGTCCTCGAACGGGTCTCGAAACATACCTGGAGTCTCAAATAGGTGTAGATATATGCTCCACATCTCCCGCTCGGGCTCCCAAGTAGCCTCCCCAACCAACTGACCTCTCCACTGCACCTTTACTAAAGCAATATCCTTTGACCTCAACTTCCGAACCTGCCAACCCAGAATAGCCACCGGCTCCACATCATAAGTCAAATCACCATCCAACTGGACCGTGCTGAAATCCAAAGCATGAGACGGTTCGCCAACATACTTTCGGAGCATAGAAACATGAAATACTAGATGCACACTCGATAAGCTAGGTGGCAAGGCAAGCTTGTAAGCCACCTCCCCAATCCTCTGAAGTACCTCAAATGGCCCAATGAACCGAGGGCTCAACTTGCCCTTCTTCCCGAACCGCGTAACACCCTTCATGGGTGAAACCTTTAGCAAAACCTTCTCCCCAACCATGTAAGACACATCACGGACCTTCCTATCGGTATAGCTCTTTTGTCTAGACTGCGTCGTACGAAACCGCTCCTTAATCAATTTAACCTTGTCCAATGCATCCTGAACCAATTCTGTGCCCAAAAGCCTAGCCTCACCGGGCTCAAACCAACCCATCGGAGATCTACACCACTTCCCATACAAAGCCTCATACGGGGCCATCTGGATGCTCGACTAATAACTATTATTGTAGGCAAACTCCGCGAGTGGCAAAAACTGGTCCCATGAACCCCCAAAATCAATGACACACGCACGTAGCATATCCTTCAATATATGAATAGTGCGCTCGGATTGCCCGTCCGTCTGAAGATGAAATGTTGTACTCAACTCCACCTGAGTACCCAACTCTCGCTACATGGCTCTCCAAAATTGCAATGTAAAATGTGTGCCTCTATTTGAAATGATGGAAACTGGCACACCGTGAAGCCGCACAATCTCTCGAATGTAAATCTCAACCAACCGCTCTGAAGAATAAGTAGTACCAACTGGGATGAAGTGTGCGGACTTGGTCAGCCGATCCACAATCACCCAAATAGCATCAAACTTCCTCGAAGTCCGTGGGAGCCCAACTACGAAATCCATGGTGATCTGCTCCCACTTCCACTCTAGAATCTCTAACCTCTGAAGCAAGACACCCGGTCTTTGATGCTCATATTTTACTTGCTGACAGTTAAGGCACCGAGCTACAAACCCCACTATGTCCTTCTTCATCCTCCTCCACTAATAGTGTTGCCTCAAGTCCTGGTACATCTTCGCGGCACCTGGATGAATGGAATACCGCGAACTGTGGGCCTCCACAAGAATCAACTCACGTAGCCCATCCACATTGGGCACACAAATCTCATCCCCAATAGTCGCATCTCTGGCATCACCGTGATGAACCCTGTCCTTGAGGACAAGAAAATGAGGATCATCATACTGGCGCTCTATGATGCGATCAAATAAGGAAGACCGAGAAACCACACAAGCGAGAACCCGACTGGTTTCCGAAATATCCAATCTCACAAACCGGTTGGCCAAGGTCTGAACATCAACTGCAAGAGGTCTCTCTCCAACGGGAAGAAAAGCAAGACTACCCATACTCACGGCTTTCCTACTCAAGGCACCGGCCACCACATTGGCCTTCCCTGGATGATACAGAATATGAATGTCATAGTCCTTTAGCAGCTCCAACTATCACCGCTGCCTCAGAATGAGATCCTTCTGTTTGAACAAGTGCTGGAGGCTCCGATGATCCGTAAACACCTTACAAGAAACACAGTATAGATAATGCCTCCAAATCTTCAGTGCATGAACGATGGCAGCTAGCTCCAAATCATGAACACGGTAGTTCTTCTCATGAGGCTTCAACTGGCGCGAAGCATAAGCAATCACTCTACCCTCCTACATCAACACACACCCAATGTCGATCCGAAAAGCATCACAATACACTGTATAAGAGCCCGAAACTGACGTCAAAACTAGAATTGGAGTTGTGGTCAAGGCAGTCTTGAGCTTCTGAAAGCTCTCCTCGCACTCATCCAACCACCGGAAAGGAGCACCCTTTTGGGTCAATTTGGTTAAGAGTGATGCAACAGATGAAAAACCCTCCATAAAGCGACGATAATAACCGGCCAAGCAAAGAAAGCTCCGAATCTCCGAAGCTGAGGACGGTATGGGCCAACTCTGAACCGCCTCTATCTTCTTCGGATCCATATGAATACCCTCACTGGACAACACGTGCCCCAAGAATGCCACCGGAAAACTTGGCATAAAGTTTCTCCTCCCTCAACAACTACGACACAACCCTCAAATATTGGGTGTGCTCCTCCTGACTACGAGAGTAAACCATGGTATCGTCAATGAACACAATAACAAATGAGTCGAGATAAGGCTGAAATACACTGTTCATCAGATGCATGAACGTTGTTGGGGCGTTGGTCAGCCCAAAAGACATCACAAGGAACTCATAATGACCATAATGGGTCCTGAAAGCTGTCTTAAGAATATCTGAGTCTCGAATCTTTAACTGGTGATGCCCAGACCTCAAATCAATCTTGGAGCATACCCTCGCTCCCTGAAGCTGGTCAAATAGGTCATCAATGCGCGACAAAGGATACTTGTTCTTGATTGCGACCTTGTTCAATTGCCTATAATCAATGCACATTCTCATAGTACCATCCTTCTTCTTCACAAACAGAACAGGTGCACCCCAAGATGACACACTAGGCCTAATAAACCCCTTATCAAGGAGTTCCTGAAGCTGCTCCTTCGACTCAGTCGGTGCCATGCGGTATGGAGGAATAGAAATGGGCTGAGTGTCCGGCACCAAGTCAATGCCAAAGTCAATATCCCTGTCAGGCGGCATGCCCGGCAGGTCTGCAGGAAACACATCCGGGAAATCTCGCACCACCGGAACAGAATCAATAGTAGGGGTCTATGCACTAACATCCCTCACAAAGGCCAAATAAGATAGACAACCCCTCTCAACCATTCGCTAAGCCTTCAAGTATTAAATCACTCTACTGGAACATAGTCTAGAGAACCTCGTCACTCAATCCGTGGCAACCCCGGCATCGCCAATGTCACGGTCTTAGCATGGCAATCCAGAACAGCATGACATGGGGATAACCAGTCCATACCCAAGATCACATCAAAATCAATCATACTAAGTAACAAGAGGTCAACTCTGGTCTCCAATCCCCTAATAGTCACTACACACGACCGGTATACCCAGTCCACAACAATAGCATCGCCTACCGGCATAGATACATGAACAGATGAAACCAGAGATTCACGGGGCATATCCAGATAATGGGCAAAATACGATGACACATATGATGGAACGACCCAAAATCCATTAAAGGTCATGATGGCGCCGGACACCGCTGTTAGGCAAGCCAACAATAATTAGTTAATCTGGTTCTCCTTTTAATATCTTTGAAATCATAGTTTTCCTTCAATTAAATAATAGAAGATAGGAATTTCAGAGTAAATAATAATATTTTCACAATCTCAATACATAATAACCCATAATCATCCCAAAATCCGGCGTCAAAAGTGCATGAGCTTCAACTAGGAAAATAAAATAAAATACAGCATTTGTTCAGAATACAAATTTGGACAGGAAAATAAAATACAAATACTGTGAAGGAAACTCTGCTGGCTGCGGATTGTAACATAAGATACAGCTCGCCTAAGTCCCTGCATCGACCACGCCACTGCCCCCACAGGACCACTAAATATATAAGTACTTGTACAACAAAATGTATAGCAAGTGTACTATGAGTACGAAAATAACGTGTACCCAGTAAGTATCCAAGCTAACCTCGAAGAAGTAGTGACGAGGGGTCGACTTCGACACTTACTAGTGGTCCAATTATATCAGGTGCAGTAAAGAAGTGAATGAATATGAGACATAGTAAATATATGAAACAAACAAGTATAAAATACGTGGTACAATTTCCCTCTTTACAATTTACTCAAGCTCTCAACTAGCAAGTTCCCTCCGTAACCGGAGCGCATATATATATAGTGGATTTCATCAAAGAGGTTGTCATAATTCAAATCAGGAAAAAACCCACAGATACACTGGCTTCTTGCCAAATGTTACGCATGATTCCATGAGGATAATATATATATATATATATATATATATATATATATATATATAGAGGAAATGCCGAGGCGTACAACCCGATCCAACATAAAAGTAAATTGTGCACTGCCGAGGGTCGAACGACGCGAACCATAGATGCATCTATTAACCTGCCGAGGCGAACGGCCCGCTCCCATGAGAGTGTGGTACATAAATCCTGCCGAGGCGAACGGCCCGATCCCATAAGAGTAGTAGAAGGAAATACCCTGCTAGCGAATCATACGTGCGACGCGGTCAAATATAAATTTAAGGAATTGCTCCCCCCCCCCCCCCCGCTCGTGAATCATACTTGGGACGCGGTTACACATACATTTCTTAAGTTATTATGGTGTTCCTCAATTCTTTTCAAAAATACGAAGTTCAAATGAAAACCTTTAAGTTCCCAACTTTTCCTCAATTTCAACTCCTTTCGAAACATTTAATAAGCTAACTCAATCTCGCTTCCTTTCAAGACAAACAATAAACATAAATTTAACAACAATAGCAACAAGGCATGATGTAAGCCTATAACTACCCGGACATAGGCATAGTTAGTAGCTACGTACGGACTCTCGTCACCTCGTGCGTACGTAGCTCCCATAAATAGAAGCACATAATAATTTAGTTCACCTGTGGGGTTAATTTCCTCTTACAAGGTTAGAAAAGGAGACTTACCTTGCTCCGAAGTTCTATAACCGGCTCCCAAGCCCTTCCGACGACTTAAATCGATGCCCAACGCTCCAAAACTAGTCAATAATTATGCAAACCCATTAATATATACTCAAATACTCGTTATAATCCTATTTACAACAATTCCCAACTCCGCTTGAAAAGTCGATAAAATCACCCTCGGGCCCATGTGCCCGGATTCCGAAAATTTTCGAAGATAAACTTTGCCCATGATATCACGGACTCAAATATATAATTTATTATCAATTCCATGTCCAAAATGCGTGGTCAAAATCCAAATATACAAGATTCTAGATTTTTCCACCAAAGCCCCAATTTCTACTAATTCATGTTCAAATCCATATAAACTCATGCATTTAACTTAAAATTGTGAAGAAAGCACTTACCCCATTATGATTGATGAAGATGGAACTCCAATGTGCTCCAAAATCGGTTCCCATGGGCGAAATGAAATGAGATAGAGCCAAACCCTCGTTTTAAAGAAGACACTGCACATCCCCGACTTTCGCACCTGTGGTCACTTGACCGCTTCTGCGGTTCCGCAGGTGCGGCCCAACTACCGCTTCGGCGGTCTTCCACTAGACCCCTTAACTCCGCATATGCGGCCACCGTCTGCTTCTGTGCCTCCGCTTCTGCGGCTCCACGCGCGCAGGTGAGGTTCAGCTTCTGCGGATCTTGACCGCATCTGCGGTCCACGCCTCCCCCAGCAAAATACAATTCTGCGAGTCCTTTCCCTTACATGCGGGCTCGCACCTGCGGCCCTCTTCACGCAGGTGCGATTAAAAATGCTCCCAGGGCATCCAAGACCCAATCCGAACATACACCCAAGTCCGAAATCATCATACGAATCTGCTGGAACCTTCAAATCCCGTTTCCGAGGCCGTTTACTCTAAAATCCAATCTTAGTCAATTCTTCCAACTTAAAGCTTTCGAAATGAGAATTTTCTTTCCAATTCAACTCTGAACTTCCCAAAATTCAATCCCGACCATGCGTACAAGTCATAATACCTGAAGTGAAGCTGCCGAACGGCGCGCTAGAGCTAAAAATGACCGGTCGGATTGTTACATATGAGTAAGTGGAACTAGGGTCAAATAATACAGAGGCATCCCTGTGGCAGACTGATACAATACCTGTGATCACTGCATCGGAAGCAACGGCATCTGGTCTGGCAGGAAGAGCATAGAATTGGGCATGACTGCCACCTGATTGGCCTCCTCCTCTAGGGCGACCTCTAGCTGACGGGTCCCACCCCGAGCTGGCTAAGCGGGTGGTGAAATAACTGGTGCTGAAGCCGTAGCTTGACTCCTCTGATGAGCTGGACCTCCCGTAAGGCGGGGACAATATATCCTGATATGGCCAAAGTCTCCACACTCATAGCAACCCTCTAGTGCGGGTGATGGGGATTGAAGGGAGCCCCGAGCACCGGGATAACTAGAAGAAGGACCTGGCATATATGAGCCCTGACCCGATGGAGCACGGATGAACTCTGAGCTGGAAGGGCATTGAGAGATGAGTGACCCTGCTGATAACTGTGTGAACCATGGCCAGATGATGCACCACGGTGAACTGGGCAAGCTGTCTGAGCATGCATGTAAGGACGACCCCTGCCGTGGTAGAATTGAACTCCAGAAGGAACACCGCCGAATCCACCCTGTCCACAAGGCCTCTTGGCCTCCCTCTCAACCCGCTCATGACTGCGGACCATCTCTATCTGACGAGAAATGTCGACAACCTCATCAAAGGTAGCACCAGACTCTCTCTCTCTCTCTCTCTCTCTCTCTCTCTCTCTCTCTCTCTCGTCATAAGCAACCACAGCTGGAATGTGAGACCATCAATGAACCTCCTGATCCTCTCCCTATCTATGGGAACCAACTAGACTGCATGACGGGCCAACTCAGAAAACCCTATCTCGTACTGCGTCATAGACATATCACCCTAAAGAAGGTGCTCGAACTACCTGCACAGCTCCTCTCTGTGGAACTGAGGCACGAACTTCCCCAGGAAGAGAACGGAGAACTCCTGCTATGTAAGGGGTACTACGTCAATCGGCCTGCGACTCTCATAAGCTTGCCACCAATTGAAGGCAACCCTAGAGAACTGTAAAGTAGTGAATGCGACCCCATTGGTCTCCAGAATACCTGCTGTACGGAGAATCCTCTGACACTTGTCCAAGAAACCCTAGGCATCATCCACCTCTGTACCGCTGAAAGATGGAGGCTGGAGTCTCCCAAACCACTCCAATCTCCGTTGCTCATCATCAGACATAATAGGAACCCCATGGGCCTGAGCAGCTGCAACCGGCTAGGCTGGTAGTGCTCCCGGTATCTAAAGTCCCAACACTACCTGATCTGGAGTATGGCAACAGGGGTATGAGTACCTTCCCTAGCCTGAGAAGTGGCAGGTGCGGCCTGAGCCGAAACCACCTGAGCAAGGCCGGTGCAAACTGTCAAAATCTGAGCTAAGGCCTCCTGAAGGCCCGGAATCACAATAGGCACAGCTGGTACCTGAGCTGTCCCCACTGGCTCACCCGCAACTGGAACTTGCTCCGGGACTGAGGCAACTGGTGGATCTGCGGGTGTGACCCCATCTACTATGACAACTGCACCTCTGCCCCTACCGTGACCTAGAACTCGATCGGCCATGACTGGTGGTACTGGTGGCTGTCCATCCTGCTCAGTAGTACGTGTCCTCACCATCTGTGAGAAAATAGAACAACAGAAGTTTAGTTACCAAAACCAACAGATTCGCACGACAAGAATTCAAGAATGTGAAGTTTCCTAAGGGTTCGACAACCTCTCGAAGATAAGTACAGGCGTCTCCGTACCGATCCGCAAGACCCTACTAAACCTCCTCATGACTCGTGAGACCTATGTAACCTAGGCTCTGATACCAACTTGTCACGACCCAAAAACCAACCGTCGTGATGGCACTTATCGTGGTACTAGACAAGCCATTACTCCACTATCTTAACACAGTAAAAGCTTTGAAATTATATACGAAAGCAATAAATATTTAAGAAAAACCTTTGTGGAATAGAAATAAAATCGCATCACAATACAATTTATCCCAAAACTGGGGTGACATCGAGTACATAAGCATCTATACCAGGAACAGTCTAATACAATGGCTAAGGTATAAGAACTGAAATGCGTTAAAGATAATGAAGGAGAGCCAAGGCCTGCGAACGCCATGCAACTACCTCGATAGTCTCCGGGATCAGCTGCTCAAATATCACCACCCGCTATGACCGGGAACACCTGGATCTGCACACGAAGTGCAGGGTGTAGCGTGAGTACAACCAACTCAATAAGTAACAATAATAAATAAGTAACTAAAAGATAGTGACGACCTACACAGTTATAGTTTATTTTTCAGTAATCTCAACAAGAAAGTAGACATGCTTTCAAATTCGGCAATTTAAGTCAAATCAATTTATAAATGCCAAGTTCAAGTAAAATCCTGATATAATATCCCTTAGAAGTTTCAAAACAATGATATATAACAACTATGTGCAACAACAATGGAAGAAAAGAAAATACCGCCTCTCAGGGCAACAGTCACTCAGTCTTTCTTAAAAGCTCATTACTCGGCTCTCAGCCCTCAACACTCACACTTAATAGGTACCTACGCTCACTGGGGGGTGTACAGACTCCGGAGGGGCTCCTTCAGCCCAAGCGCTATATCGTTGCAGCGTGCAGCCCGATCCATATATATATATATATATATATATATATATATATATATATATATATATATATATATAGCACTAAGGCTCATTGCGGCATGCAACCCGATCCATATATATACATATAGCTCACATCTCGACACTCAGGCCCTAACTCAGTCACCAACCTCTCCAGTTTCTTGGGCTCTCAAAAATCATAAAAATTAGCCCAAACAAAGATAATATAATGTATCAACAAGAAACAAGAAGAGACTGGGATATGATATGCAAGTAAACCGTGACTGAGTACAAAATAATAATTAGCAATTAATTTAACGAGTACACGTCCTTTGCGGTCCCAACAGTATAATCACATAGCCTAAGCATGACTCCTAACATGATTTGTAGTCAAATTTCTATAACACAGGGAGAGCATATAGCTAACAACAAGTTATTCAACTTTACAGTTCCACGGAATGGACCAAGTCACATTTCCTACGGTGCACGCCCACACGCCCGTCACCTAGCATGTGCGTCACCTCCAAAACAATCGTATAACAACAAAATCCGAGGTTTCATACCCTCAGGACCAGATTTAAAACTGCTACTTACTTCAATTCGAGCCAAAACTCTACTCCAAAATGCCTTTGCCTCGCGAATCGGCCTCCAAATATCCTGAATCTAGCCACAAGCAATATAATACAATCAATATGGCTAAAGGAATTAATTTCATAAATACGAATTATAAGCCAAAAATCCGAAACTGGCTCCAAAACTGGCCCCCGGGCCCACATCTCGAAATCCGACAAATGTCACAAAACCCAAAAGCCCATTCACTCACGAGTCTAACCGTAAAAAATTTATCAAAATCCGACATCAAATGGCCATTCAATTCCCCAAACTTAACTCTCTAAATTCGTAGCCTCAAACCCCCAAATTTCACCTCAAAAACACACCAACTAGGTGGGCAATCAGTGGGGAAACATCATTATTGAAGAAAAATGAACACAAGGAGCTTACCTCAGTAATCTCTTCAAAAACCTCCAAAGTACGAGCTCAAAATGATGAAAATGGTGAAAAATCTCAAAGACTCGTATTTATAGGTTCTGCCCAGGTCTTCCGCACCTACGGCAATTAGCTGCTTCTGCGGTCTCATAGATGCGCCCCAAAGAGCGCTTCTGCATCTAACTCCACACCTGCATTCCTTTTTCTGCTCCAGCGGACTCGCTTCTACGAGACAAATCTCTGCTTCTGCAGAGTCAAGCTTCAAGGCCAAATCCTCTTCTGCGGTCCTTCTGCCGCATCTGCGGTCACGCGGATGCGGGAACACCATCCCACTTGTGACCTTCTACTGCATCTCTCCCTTAGATGCTTTTGCGGC
>NW_027174858.1:0-43575 GCF_000390325.3 Nicotiana tomentosiformis
GGAAGAAGGGAAAGTTGAGCCCTAGGTATATTGGGCCTTTTGAGATTCTTGAGAGAGTTGGAGAGGTGGCTTACAGACTTGCACTACCACCTGGTCTTTATGCGGTTCATCCGGTATTCCATGTTTCTATGCTTCAAAAATATCATGGCGATCCGTCTCATGTGTTAGACTTCATTTCGGTTCAGTTGGACAAGGATCTATCTTATGTTGAGGAACCAGTGGCTATTTTAGATAGGTAGATTCGAAAACTGAGGTCAAAGAACATTGCTTCCGTGAAGGTTCAGTGGAGGGGTCATCTGTTCGAGGAGGCGACTTGGAAGACTGAGCATGATATGCGCAGCCGTTATCCACATTTATTCACCAGCTCAGGTACTTTTTCTAACTCTGTTCGAGGACGAACGTTTGTTTTAGAGGTTGAGAATGTGATGACCTAAAATGTCATCTTTAAATTTAATGATTAATTCTGTGTTCTAAGACCTTGAAAAGCACTATTTATCACTACTCGACTTAGTGCGCAGTCCGTAAAATTTTCCGAAAAGTTTTTATGCGAAAAATGAATTAAAATGTGAATTAGAGCTTTAAAACTCAACTGAGTTGACCTTGGTCAATATTTTAAACAAACGGACTCGGATCAGTATTTTGACAGTTTCGGTAGGTCCGTATCGTGATTTGGGACTTGGGCGTATGCCCGAAATCAAATTCCGGGGTCCCTAGCCCGAGATATGGGATTTTGAAGAAAAATATTAAAAGTTTAAATTCAAATAGTGAACGGATGTCGAATTATGTGCAAACGACCCCGAAATAGAATTTTGATGATTCCAACAGCTCTGTATGGTGATTTTGGACTTAGGAGGGTGATCGGAATTTTATTTGGAAGTCCGTAGTGGAATTAGGCTTGAAATGTCGAAAGTTGAATTTTTGGGATGTTTGACCGAGGGGTTGACTTTTTGATATCGGGGTCGAAATCTGAATCTGAAAATTTGAGTACCTCCGTTATGTTATTTATGACTTGTGCGCAGAATTCGAGGTAAATCGGACGCCATTTGATAGGTTCCGGAGTCATTTGTAGAAATTGGAAGTTTCAAAGTTTATTAGGTCTGAATCTATGTGTGATTCGTATTTTGTGTCATTGGATGTGATTTGAAGACTCGACTAAGTTCGTATGATATATTAGGACTTGTTGGTATATTTGGTTGAGGTCCCGAGGGGCTCGGGCATGTTCCGGATGGTTAACGGATCATTTTTGGCCTTGGTGAGATTTTTGTTCTACGCATTCGCGGAGGAGAGGACGAGAACATGAAGGGTAGGGCAGTGTGTGCATCGCGAACACGTGAGTGGCGTCGCGTTCGCGAAGGAGAGTTAGGCAACTAGGAACCCCAGTCTTTTGTTCTATGCGTTCGCGAGGTAAGGGACGCGTTCACGAAGGTCTGAGTTTGCAAAGCTTTGCGTTCGCGAAGCGTTGGTCTCATTCGCGAAGAGGAAAGTTAGGAAGCACATTTTTGTGCTTCGCGAACGCGGGACAAGGGTCGCGTTCGCGAAGAAGAGACCACTGGGCAAAATGTTTAAGTTCAGAAAATGGGACTTCGTCCCATTTTCCATTTTTAAAGATTTGGAGCTCGGATTGAGGCGATTTTTGGGAGATTTTCAGAGAAAGCATCGGGGTAAGTATTCTTAACTCAATCTTGGTTAGATTACCCGAATCCATCACTGTTTTTAACATTTAATTGGTGATTTAAGTTGAAAAAATTTGAAAAACCCTCATGGATAGATTTGAGGATTTGAGGGTCGAATTGTTATTGGAATTTAGTCATTTTGGTATGGTTAGACTCGCGATTGAATGAGCGTTCATATTTCGTAACTTTCGCCGGATTCCGAGAAATGGGCCCCATAGGCCATTTTTGGGTTAATTTCGGATTTTTATTGAAAAATATAGTATTTTCTTATAGAAATAATTCTATAATTTTTGTTGATTGTATCAAATTAATTATGGCTAGATACGAGTCGACCGGAATCGAAAAATCGAGGAAAAAGCATACTACTTGGTTAATTGGAGCAAGTCGAGGTAAGTGACTTGTCTAACCTTGTGTGGGGAAAATTTTTCCTAGGATTGGTATTAATTATAATGTGATGAAAGTCGTGTACACGAGGTGATGAGTGTGTATACGGACTAAATGTGAAGGATTATGTTTTTAAATTGTGAAGATCACTGTTGCACATTAAATAAATTATTAAATCTTGTTATATTCTCCATCATTGATTTGATTTGTATACTTAAAATTTGCTTGATCTTTTCCTACTAATTATTTTACCTGTTTAGTTGAAACCTGGTTTCTTTTATTTTGTGCATTATTTGAAATTAATTTTCTTTAAATTAAATATTATTCATATGAAGTATTTGACATTTTTAAATTTGGTATTGAAGTAACGTATTAAAGATTTTGAAATATTATTGTGCTAAATTATTTATTTCCGAATATTTTTGTAAGTTTTTGTACTCATTGTGATGGAGCCGTGAGCTCTTTATTGTGGAAAAATATTATTGATGATTTATGTTGGCATGAGCCATGAGCTATTTATTATGGAAAAATATTGTTGTTAATTTACTTTGGCAAATTGAAATATTTGGTCACTTGAGGTACAAATTGTGATATGTTGTGATATTGATACGCATGCGGTGAGATAAGGGTGGCTTGATACGCGTGGCTAGTAGGGAAAACTACTAGAAGCTTGTGACTCATTAGAGACTAGGTACCATCACGACCTCCTACTGAGGGAATTTGGGGTCGTGACAGTCCAGATCGAGGATGTGGAAGTATTTAGAGATCATTCAGTTGTGCACTTAGGGGTGCAGCAGGTTCTGACATCTGGTTAATAATTATGATCTTAAGAAGGTTTAATTAATTGCCTAATCGTCACAATCGTGGTAGGGTCATGAGATGGATGTAGATATGAAGATAGTTGGTGGTGTTAGAGACTATGTAGTTCGTATGGGATTTCTATTTAGTGAAAGGTACATACTAGCAGCCAAGGCACTAGAGAAAGCGAGTTTAACTGTCACGAGGATGACATGCGCCAAATAAATGACTTGAGGTATCTTATGACCGGTGTCCTACGAGCGATAAGGTTAGTATTGTGGATCATCAGAATGTGTCCTATGGCTTCGCGCCAAGTGAGGGGAGTCCACTATCAACGATCAGATTGCGGGGTCATGTGTTATATCAGTTTGGCCTGAGATGTATTTATGTGGTAATGAAAGGTTCTCCGAAACTTGTATATGATTAAGAGGTGTGATTTGTATGGGATGATGTTGGGTCTTGCGGTATTCTTGCGTCCTTAATAATTCTACATTTCAGTACCAGCGGGGTCACAGAAACAATTTCAGAATATTCGGGGTGCTACAATAAGTTCTTTTAATGCACCACCGGCACGGGGTTCTTACGGTAGTTATTCCAGTTATCTGGTAGAGATTCAGTATGAGCATCCACGCCCGCAGAGGGGTTGTTATGAGAGTGGTGATATTAGACACATCAAGAGAAATTGTCCCAGACTTGGGAGGGGTGGATTTCACCAAAGCACTCAAGCTACAAGCTTTATTCCAGTTAATACTCCACGTGCACAGTCAGCTAGAGGTGAAGGACATGAGGGTAGTGGGCGCCTAAGAGGTGGAGACCCGGCCCGTTAATATAATCTCTATGATTTGGCCGAGGCCAATACACCAGATGGTGTCGTTACAGGTACGATCCTGATTTTTTATAAAAGGATAATTTCCTTTAATTTGATTCGGTTCTGAATATTGAGGTGAGTTCTCCTATTATGCTCCGCTTATGGGTGAGATTCGTAATTTTTGTGACCTACTTATATGTTTATCCTTGTTGGGAGATTTGAAGATGTTAGCCCGTGTCTGTCATTTTATTTTTGTACACCATTGAGGGCTATAAGTCCAAAAGAAATTTTTCTGATTCATTACAGTGGGTTTAATTGTTTCAAAATAATTGATTCCAATTTTTATGAATTATATTTCCTACCGGTATGAGTGATCATTATGTGTTGTGAAAACTGTTTATGAAATATATTGAAAAGAAGAAAGAAAGGAAATTGAAATTTTTGTTGGCACTATGTGCAAAATACTTCTGATTCGGAGTTGAGGACGAGATCCTCGCATTTTTATATGATGTGAAATATTTAAACTGGGCTACAAGCCGCGGTGAAAGTTATATAAGGACGAGGTCCTTGTGGTGAAATATTTATAAGTTTAAATTCTTCTTTTGTGAAATTAAAATTTGTACTATAGTATTAATAAGGAGTCATACATGTTAGGCTTATTTGATAATTCTTTTATGTGTTTCTGCGCATATTTATTCATAATTGTGAGGAAAATATTGAGTTTTAGCCCACGAGGTGAGTGCCCAGGCGGCGTTAAATGTGGCTTGTTAAGTCCGGTAAATAGTTATGAGGCCTTCATGCCTCACATTTTGCTTTCATTGTTGTAAAAATGCGAAATGAGGTTTTGATTAATATGAGGTTAATTGGCGATGTTGTAATTGATTATGAACAGCTATTAAGACCAGAGATGTGGTTATGGGCATACGTATGATGTGTGCGTAGGCACGTGTTGCTACCGCCTATTGAGGCTAATACCGTGCGTTGATATGAAAATTAGACTTTTTGAAAATGTTTGGAGTGTAAGAAATTGGTCTTAAAGTTTACAAATATGGATAAAATAAATAATCTCAAATGAGATGGTTTTGTCGGGCTTATCTCAAATGCGGTAACGTGGGATCAACCGTGAGTACATGTGTAAAAGTAAAATCATCAATTTGGTAACCTCAGAATAATTCTTAGCACGTTCGAGGACGAAAGTGTATTTAAGAGGTGGAGAATGTAACGACCTGACTTGTCGTTTTAAGAATTTATGCCTCGTTCAGTGACTTAAGCTCTCAAGCAGCTTCGCAGTATGTATTATGACCCACAGGTGTGGTAGATGTTGAATTACTGAAGATTCAGAATTTAATTAAAAGAACAATCCTTATTTAGAAGCTTAAATGGAAAGAGTTGACCGGAGAGTTAACTTTTGAGCAAACGACTCCGGAATAGAATTTTGATGATGTGAATAGCTCCGTATGGTGATTATGGACTTAGGAGTATGGCCGAAAAATTATTTGGAGGTCTGTAGTGGAATTAGGCTTGAAATGGCGAAAGATGAATTTTTGGAAAGTTTGACCGAGGGATTGACTTTTTGATATCGGGGTCGGAATCCGATTCTGGAAATTGGAATAGCTTAGTTATGCCAGTTATGACTTGTGTGCAAACATTTGAAGTCATTCCGGATTGATTTGATGTATTTCGGCACAAGATATAGAATTTGAAAGTTCAAAGTTCATAGATTTTGATTTGAGGTGTGATTCGTAGTTTTGATATCGTTTGATGTGATTTAAGGCCTCGAGTAGGTTCGTGTTATGTATGGGACTGGTTGGTATGCTCAGACGGGGTACCGAGTGGTTCGGGTGAATTTTGAGGTGGTTTCAGACCATTTCTAGGCCATTTTTAGTTGCTGGTTTTTGGCCACATAGGTATGCATCACGATCGCGGACAAACGGTCGCGATCGCGAAGAGCAATTTTGCTGTTTGGAGGCAGTGAATCGCGATCGCGGAAGCCTTTTCGCGATCGCGTAGAGGAAACTCCTGCCGCACTGACCTGAATTTTGGAAGCTCGTATCTCGCAATCTATAAGGAATTTGGAGATGATCCAAAAATAAAAGTTGTACCTCTTTGTGTCTAGTTTTCAGAAAGATAAACTATTTGTCATTTGGAGTTGTATACAAAAGGTTATTGTAGATATACTACAGGCTGTCCGGGAAGAGTTTGGAATTATCTGTTGCATAGGGCTGACTTTAGAAGCTTGTATCTCGAAATATATAAGTAATTGGGAGACCTTGGAATCTAATTTTCAGAAAGTTAAACCATTCATCATTTGGAATTTTGTACAAAAGGTTATGACCATTATACTAGAGGTTGTCTAGAAGAGTTGGGGAGTTTGTTCTTCGCGATCGCGATTGGTTTTCCGCGATCGCGAAGAACAATTTTGGGGCTGAAAAAATTTTTGCTTCACGATCTTGAAGAGTAAATACCTGGGCGGTAGCTATATTTCGAGGTTTCAGCCATTTTAACATATTTGAAGCTATGGAGCTCGGATTGAGGCGATTGTTTAGGTGATTTTCACCATATGGATTGGGGTAAGTGTTCTATATCCTAAAGTATTTATATTTCATGAATCTATGATTATATTCATCGTTTAATTCTGATTTTAATGGAAAAAATCAAGATTTTTGTAAAAAATCTTCCAAAAACGAAAATTTAAGATTTGGAGGTCGAGTTGTTATTGGAATTCGATAAAATTGGTATGGTTGAACTCGTATCGGAATGGGTGTTCGGATTACATAAAAATTATGCCGGGTTCCTAGGGACGATCCCCGCGTTGACTTTTTGGAATAAATATTTAAGTCGATGTATTATTATCCGAAATTGTTTCCGATGAATTTTAATGAAGTTATACAATTAATTTGGATAGATTCGAGCGGTCCGGAGGTCAATTCAAGCAAGAAGGCGATTTTGGAATATCGGCATAACTTCAAAAAGGTATGTGTCTTGCTTAACCTCGAGTGGGAAAAATACCCCTTAGGCATTGAGTATTATGTGCAAATTGCGTAATTGAAAACCATGTACGCGAGGTGACGAGTACAAACTTGGTTTATATGTGCAAATTTCGTTGATTAAAATCCTTAGACGCCCTTATGTATTAAGTTGGAAATTATTGGCACTTATTAAATCCTCTATTTGTCATGCCTAGATCCTTGTTTGTTGAAATTGTTTTTAAATGATGATTTGGTGTGATTGCCACCTTGAATTTATGTGAAATATTATTTTGTTGAGTTGTTCACTCCCGGATATTTTGTTAAGATTTTGTGTACATTATGGTCGAGCCATGGGCTCCTTATTGTGAAAAATGATGTATTGTTGATTTCTGTGGTAAGTTGAAATATTTGAGCACTTGATGAGCCATTTGTGATATGTGAGCACTTGATGTGCAGTTGTTGAAATCATATTTACTTTGCGACTACGGAACGGTATTCCGAGAGATCCCACGCCCTGCATATTTACTTTGGGACTACGGAACGGTATTCCGGGAGATCTCCCTTCCCTGCATATTTACTTTGGGACTACGGAACGGTATTCCGGGAGATCCCTTTGTCTTGCATATTTACTTTTGAGACTACAAGGCAGTACCTCGGGAGATCCCCATGTCTTGCATATTTTTCTATGGACTTGCCGTTGGTTATTTTGTTTTTCCGTGATATGTAAATTCTTGTGTTCTTTTGTGATGTATTATTTGATTTTATTATGTGTTTTGGTATTCCTTGTTGTATTGTGTTGGCTTTGGCTCTTTGTACAAGACTCAGTAGATTTGTGTTTATGGTTTTTACTGGTTTTCGAGAATTGAGTTGTTTCGAATAAAAGAAATTACTATTATGTTTTAATTTAATAAATTTTACATCCAAATTAGTAGTCGTCGAATGCTTCATTTTAATTGAAATATCTTTTTCTTCACCCAAACGAGTTAAAAAATAAACTCATTTCTTACTTGATTTAAAAATTCTAAACTCACTTTAGTGGAAATAAATTGATCATGTGGATTTTATATACATTGAGGATATTGGCATGTGAATTGTCCATGCAGTTATGATATGAAATAAGGGCACGAGGTGCCGGAAAAATATGATGATTTAATTATGGGCATGAAGTGCCGTGGAGATATGAAAATGGGTTGAGACCCGTATTTTTATGATTTTGAAATGAGGTGTCACATGGTGACCTTGTAATTGAAGAATTATATTCAAAATATTTATTTGGAAGGATTTTTATTTAGAAAGTATTATATGAAAGAATTATATTTGAAAGATATTTTATTTGAAGAAAATTATATTTGAAGGAGAGTTATTTGGTAGAATTATATGTGAAGGACATTTATTTGAAGAATTTGATTTAATTGGGTGTACTTGTATTTATTATTTGTTGAGCGATATTAAATGATGTTTTGTTGTCTTGATGTGTATATCACTGGTTGTTTTATGATGTCCTTATTGTTATCTGATGCCTACTATCTTGTATATTATATTGCACATGCTATTAAACTAGGGAGTGTCTTGACTGTACCTCGTCTCTACTCCACTGAGGTTAGTCTTGATATTTACTGGGTACTGACCATGGTTTGCTCATACTACACTTCTGCACATTTTTGTGCTGAGCCAGGTATTAGAGATATCGGACTTGAGCAGAGTTAAAGAGGGACCGTAAAGATTCAAGGTAGAGTTTCTTGGTCGTCACAGTCCCTTGGAGTCTTTTCATTTCATTGTACTGTTAATTTTTAATCAAACAATATTGTATATTCGGTCCTCGTGATCATTCTATGTATTTAGTTAGAGTTCGTGATTCAGTACTACCAGTCTTGGAAGGTTGTATATTCATATTTATTCCGCTGTTAGTTTTGGTAACTTATTTTAAAAAAAAGGGGCTTCAAAATGTAATAGAAATCGGCTTACCTAGTATTAGAGACTAGGTTCCATCACGACGTCTGTGGTGGAATTTTGGGTCGTGACACATTGTTTCTTTGGGATACCCAATGAACCTACACTTATTAGATTTTGAGTCAAGTTTACCAGATTGCAGTCTCTTAACAGAAGCTGGACAACCCAAACTTTAATATGTTTAAGGTTAGACTTACGTCCTTTCCATATCTCATATGGCATTGTAGAGACTGACTTAGTGGGAACTTCATTAAGTAAGTATGTTGCTGCTTCTAAAGCATATCTCTATAAATTTATTGGAAGATCAGTGAATCCCATCATAGATCTCACCATATCTAATAAGGTTCGATTTCTCCTTTCAGACACACCATTGTGTTGTGGTGTTCCTGGAGGTATCCACTGTGAGAGAATTCTATTCTCTTTGAGATACCTAGTAAAATATTCACTAAGATATTCTTCACATCTATCAGACTTTAGTCCTTTGATACTTTTACCAGTCTGTTTCTCAACTCTACTACCGAACCTTTTGAACATTTTAAAAGATTCAGATTTGTGTTTCATAAGATACACAAATCCATATCTTGACATATCATCAGTGAAGGTGATGAAGTAAGAGTATCCACCTCTAGCTTGAATTTTCATGGGCCCACAAATATCTGTATGAATTAGTCCAAATAATTCAGAAGCTCTTTCTCCACTTCCAGTAAATGGAGATTTGGTCATTTTTCCTTTGAGATAAGATTCACAAGTTGGATATGATTCAAAATCATACTTGTCAAGGTACCCTTCCTTGTATAACTTGTTAATTCTTTTCTCTCAAATATGACCAAGCCTATAATGCCAAAAGTATGTATGATTTACTTGATTAACTCTTTTCCTCTTAAGACTAGAAACATGCATAATCGAATTTGCATTCACATTAGGTAAGACATAAACATCATGTTAGAGATAGTCATTCATATATAAATCATTACCATAATGAATAGAGCAAATACCATTGCCTATGCTAATGTGAAACCCACGCTTGTCCAACATAGAAGTTGAAATTATGTTCGAAACAAATTTAGGAACATAATAACAATCATCTAGCATGAGTACTTTGCCCGAAGGCAATATTAAAGAAATTGATTAGTAGCTAAAGAAACCTTGAAAATATTTTTCATTAATGCCTCGCCTTGTTTCTTGTCCTTAAGAGTTGCAAGATACTCCTTGCAGTTTCTCTTCCAATGCCTTTTCTTATTACAATGAAAACGTTCAACGTTATATACTGGCTGTAAGATCAAATCTTCAAAAATCTCTTTACCAAGCTTGTACTCCAACTTCTCAAGTTCTTCGGTAAGATCAATCACATGATTGACATGGGATCCAACTGTGTATCAATCATCTTCTTAAGATATTCAATGATTGCAGTTGGATCCATATTCTGATGTTTCCTCTGGAGTTCATAACTCATAGAAGCGAGAATGATGCATTTAATAGTAAGACATTCTTCTAATAGTTTTTGATAAACCTTGGTTCCTTGATCATCATTCTCTGGTGGGATTATCTTTGCAGGCTTATCGATCACATCAATGAGCTTTTCATGCATGAGAACAATTCTCAAATTTCTATACCAGTCATCAAAGTTTGATCCTACCAACTTGTTGGCCTCAAGTAATTTACGCACTGATATAATAGACATATTGAGAAATCTAAAATATAGAAAAGAAAATGCAATAATATAAGAACATATTTACATAATCATAAAGACATGGACTTTTATCTAAATGATATATCCACTAATTATTTTAAACTATTTACCCTCATTATAGTTTAATAAATCATTGTTTCTATTAGTGGAGTAAAGGAATCATTTAACAATATGTATGAGCCCCTTGGAAGTCAAGTCATTTCTCACATATATTTTAAAGGTAGTTACTCTTACCAGTTGTATCCCCATACAATTTCCTTAATTAGCTCTATGTCAAATAATCCTCTGGTAGTTACGTCGATCCTATTGGCATAGTTGAGTTCAACCATCATGATAGAAAAGAACTTATTAAATTTAATACTCCCCGAGTAGTCCAGGCGTCTAGTACAAAATTAAATATGTCACGACCCAAAATCCCAACCGGTCATGATGGCACCTATCTCGATACTAGGCAAGCTGAAATTTTAATAAACCAAAACTTCTGTTTAAGGTTGAAAATATAATATTTAAATACAATACAAACACTCCCCAAAACCTGGTGTCACTGAGTACATGAGCATCTAATATGAATACAAGTCTGAAAAATATAGTCTATAATAGTCTGAGACCAAATACGGTAAACAAAGAGATAGAGAAGGAGAGACAAGGTCTGCGGAACACGACAGCTACCTCAAAATCTCTTGAAAATCAATCGCGTGAAAGGATCAACACCCGCTATGTCCGAGAATACCTGAATGTGCACACGAAGTGCAGGGTATAGTATGAGTACAATCAACTCAGCAAGTAACAATAATAAATAAGGAACTGAAGATAGAAACGAACTACACAGTTATGGTTCATTTCCAATAATCCCAGCAAAGAGTAGACATGCTATAAAATATGGCAGTTTAATGTCAAATCAATTTTTTTTTATACAGTTCCGGTTCATAAAATCCGTATATCAACAATCTTTCAGAGATTTCACAACAATGACAGATTGCAACTAAGTGCAACAACAAATGAAAATCAAGTACAACCTCTCAAGACAACAATCACTCCTTGGGCTCCCAGCCCTCATCACTCACTCAATGGGTACCCGCGCTCACTGGGGGTGTACAGACTCTGGAGTGGATCCTACAGCCCAAGCGTTATAATCTGCACGGATAACTCACGTGTTGCACGGCCAACTCACGTGCTATAGTATAATATAAGGATCCGCACGGCCAACTCACGTGATGTAGTATAATAGAAGGATCTGCACGGCCAACTCACGTGTTATAGTATAATATAAGGATACGCACGGCCAACTCGCGTGCTGCACGGACAACTCACGTGCTATAGTATCAATATCTCACAATCAGGCCCTTGGCCTCACTCAGTCATAAATCTCTCCAGTCTCTCGGGCTCTCAATAATCACGAAATCAGCCTAAACAACAATGATATGATGTATCAATAATAATAACAGAGACTGAGATAAAATGTGCAAGTAAAAACTGAGACTGAGTACATATAGCATTTAGCAGGAAATTCGACAAGTACGCGACCTCTGTGGGTCCCAACAGTACTATCGCATAGCCTAAGGATGATTTCTAACATGATTTACAGTCAAATTTATCAACACATAGAGAGCATATAGCTAACAACAAATTATTCAACTTTACAGTTTCCCGGGACGGACCAAGTCACAATACCTCAAGTTTTCCTTGAAAATATATCAAAAACGGCCTCTCCTCAAGCTCCAATTTGCCAAAAATGGCGAATGGGACGAAGTCCCTATTTTTATAATTCTGCCCAGACTGCCTCGATCTTGTCCTTCGATCGAGGTCCTCGATCCTAGGTCTCGATCCTGGGCCTTGATTCTGACCCTCGATCCTGGCCCTCACTCATGGCTCTCGACCCTGCCTTCGATCGTGGCCCTCGACCCTAGGCTCGATTGTGGCTTCGAGCCTGATCTTCAACCCTGCCTTTGATTGTGGCCCTCGACCCTGAGCTCGATCGTGGCTTCGAGCCTGATCCTCGACCCTGTCTTCGATCCCAATTTAAGCCTATTGAACTTTCAAACTTTCCATTTCTACAAACAACGCCGAAACCTATCAAATCACGTCCGATTGACCTCAAATTTTTCACACCAAGCATAAATGATATAACAGACCTATTAAAATTTTCAGAATCAGATTTCGACCCCGATATCAAAAGGTCAACCCCCCGGTCAAACTTTCCAAAAATTCAACTTTCGGCATTTCAAGCCTAATTCCTCTACGGACCTCCAAAAAATTTTTCGGACACGCTCCTAAGTCCAAAATTACCATACGGAGCTATTGGAATCATCAAAATTCAAATCCGAGGTCTTTTACACATAGGACCATATCCGGTCCGCTTTTCTAACTTAATATTTTTAATTATGAGACTAAGTGTCTCATTTTATTCCGAATTCCTTCCGGACCCGAACCAACTAACTCGATACGTCATAAATCAATTGCAAGGAATAAATTGAGCAATAAATGGGGGAACAGGGTTATAATATTCAAAACGACCGACTGGATCGTTACATTCTTCCCCTCTTAAACAAACGTTCGTCCTCGAACGGGTTTAGAATAATACCTGGAGTGTCAAATAAGTGAGGATATTTGTTCCGCATCTCCTACTCCATCTCCCAAGTAGCTTCTCTGACTGTCTGGCCTCTCCACTGCACCTTCACTGATGCTATGTTCTTTGACCTCAGCTTTCGAACCAACCGGTCTAAAAAAGCCACCGGCTCCACATCATAAGTCAAATTACCGTCCAGCTGTACTGTACTGAAATCCAGAATGTGAGACGGATCCCCGACATACTTTTGGAGCATGGATACATGGAACACTGGATGAACACCTGATAGACTAGGTGCTAAACCAAGTTCATAAGCCACCTCCCCAAATTTCTTAAGTATCTCAAAAGGCTGAATATACCGAGGGCTCAGCTTGCCCTTTTTCCCGAACCTCAACACACCCTTCATGCGTGAAATCTTGAGCAGAACCTTCTCCCCAACCATGTGAACAACATCACGAACCTTTATGTCGGCATAACTCTTCTGTCTAGACTGTGCCATGCGAAGCTTCCTGAATCACTTTGACCTTCTCTAAAGCATCCTAAACCAAGTCAGTACCCAATAGCCTAACCTCACCAGGCTCAAACCAACCCACCGGAGACCAACACCGTCTCCCATATAAAGCTTCATACGGAGCCATCTGAATGCTTGACTGGTAGCTATTATTGTAAGAAAACTCTGCGAGTGGCAGGAATTGATCCCAAGAACCCCTAAAATCAATGACACAAGTGAGTAGCATATCCTCCAATATCTGAATAGTGCATTCGGACTGCCCGTCCGTCTGAGGGTGAAATGTTGTACTCAACTGAACCTGTGTGCCCAATTCTCACTGCACAACCCTCCAAAACTATGAGGTAAACTGCGTACCCCGATCTGAAATAATGGACACTGGCACACCGTGTAGGCGAACAATCTTGCGAATATAAATCCCAGCTAACCGCTCCGAAGAATAATTAGTACCAACTGGAATAAAATGTGCATACTTGGTCAACCGATCTACTATCACCCAAACAACATCAAACTTTCTCAAAGCCTATGGGAGTCCAACTACGAAGTCCATCGTAATACGCTCCCACTTCCACTCTGGAATTTCAAGTCTCTGTAGTAATCCGCCCGGTCTCTGGTGCTCGTAATTTACCTGTTGACAATTTAAACACAGAGATACAAACCCAACTATATCTTTCTTCATCCGCCTCCACCAATAGTGTTGTCGCAAATCCTTATACATCTTCGCGATGCCTGGATGAATAGAAAACTGCGAACTGTGAGCTTCCTGGAGAATTAGCTCATGAAACCCATCTACATTAGGTACGCATAGCCTGCCTTGCATCCATAATACACTGTCATCTCCAATAGTGACTTCCTTGGCATCACCGCGTTGAACCGTGTCCTTAAGGACAAGCAGATGTGGATCATCATACTGGCGCTCTCTGATGCGATCATATAAAGAAGACCGAGAAATCACACAGGCCAAAACTCGATTCGGCTCGGAAACATTCAATCTAACAAACTGATTAGCCAAGGCCTGAACATCCATAGCTAAAAGACTCTCTGCTACCGGTAAGTATGCTAAGCTGCCCAAACTCTCTGCCTTATGACTCAAGGTATCGGCCACCACATTGGCCTTTTCGGGATAATAGAGAATGGTGATATCATAATCCTTAAGCAACTCCAACCACCTTCGCTATCGCAAGTTAAGATCCTTCTGTTTAAACAAATATTGTAGACTCTGATGATCAGTATATACCTCACATTGGACACCGTATAAGTAATGCCGCCAAAATTTTAAGGCATGAACAATAACTACTAACTCAAGATCGTGGACTGGATAATTCTTCTCATGTACCTTTAACTGTCTCGACGCATAGGCAATCACCCTACCATCTTGCATCAGCACTACATCAAGACCAATACGCGACGCGTCACAATACACAGTATAAGACTCTGAACCTATAGGCAACACCAATACTGGAGTTGTAGTCAAAGCTGTCTTGAGCCTCTGAAATCTCTCTTCACATTCATCCGACCACTTGAACGGAGCACCTTCCTGGGTCAATTTAGTCATAGGCGATGCAATAGACGAGAAACCCTCCACGAAACGACAATAATAACCGGCCA
The DNA here is from genome assembly GCF_000390325.3 of Nicotiana tomentosiformis. NCBI lineage: Eukaryota > Viridiplantae > Streptophyta > Magnoliopsida > Solanales > Solanaceae > Nicotiana > Nicotiana tomentosiformis. Next base: position 14,955 of record NW_027174858.1, read on the forward strand.
AGCCGAGAAAAGTACGAATCTCAGTAACTGAGGATGGTCTGGGCCAATTCTGAACTGCCTCTATTTTCTTCGGATCCACCTGAATTCCTTCATTGGACACTATATGTCCCAAGAATGCCACCGAACTAAGCCAGAACTCACACTTAGAGAATTTGGCAAAAAGTTTCTCCTCTCTCAGCCTTTGTAATACAATACCCAAGTGTTGTGCATGTTCCTCCTGGCTACGTGAGTACACCAGAATATCATCAATAAATACCACTACAAATAAATCAAGATATGGCTGGAATACACTATTCATCAAATGCATAAATGTTGCTGGGTCATTGGTTAGTCCAAAAGACATCACAAGAAATTCATAGTGGCCATAAAGAGTTCAGAATGCCGTCTTTAGAATATCCGAATCCTGAATTTTCAACTGGTGATACCCTGATCTCAAATCAATTATGGAGAACACCCTCGCTCCCTGAAGCTGGTCAAATAAGTCATCAATACGCGGCAATGGATATTTATTCTTGATTGTAACTTTGTTCAACTGCCTATAATCAATGCACATCCGCATAGTACCATCTTTCTTTTTGACAAACAAAACTGGTGCACCCCAAGGTGACACATTAGGCCTAATAAACCCTTTTTCAAGGAGTTCCTAAAGTTGCTCTTTCAATTCTTTTAACTCAGCTGGTGCCATATGATACGGAGGAATAGAAATAGGCTGAGTGCCCTGCACCAAGTCAATACCAAAATCAATATCCTTGTCGGGTGGCATACCTGGCAGGTCTGCAGGAAATACATCTGGAAAGTCTCGCATGACCTGTACTGAATCAATAATAGGAGTATCTGCATCAACATCTCTCACAAAGGCCAAATATGACAGACATCCCTTTCCAACCATACGTTGGGCCTTCAAATAAGAAATTACCCTGCTAGGAATAAAATCTAGAGAACCTCTCCATTCAACCTTTGGCAACCCCGGAATCGTCAATGTCACGATGTTTTTTGCATGACATGGAGACAACCAATCCATACCTAGGATTACATCGAAATCAACCATACCGAGTAATAAGAGATCAAATCTAGTCTCCAGTTCCCCAATAGTTACCACACATGACCGATACACACGATCCACAATAATAATATCGCCCACCGGTGTAGATACACAAACAGGTGAAACTAAGGATTCACAGGGCATATCCAGATAATGAGCAAAATACGATGATATATATGAATAAGTGGAACCTGGGTCAAATAATAGAGAAGCCTCCCTGTGGCACACTGAAACAATACATGTGATTATTGCGTCTGAGGCAACAATATCTGGCCTGGCAGGAAAAGCATAGAATCGATCCTGCCCGCCACCTGACCGGCCTCCTCCTCTTGGGCGACCCCTAGCTGCCTGACCCCTACCCGAGCTAGATGGGTGGGTGGTGTAACTGCTGGTATTGGTGCCATTGGTCGAGAACTCTACTATGGAGCCCCACTCAACAGCCTAGGAAAATCTCTCTTGAAATGACCCAATTCTCCGCACTCGAAACAGCCCCTCCTCTGACGGAACTGCTACTCCTGATAACCCGAAGAATTACATGTAGAAGCCTGAGCAGACGAGGCATGATGAGAACTATGCGCTGGTAGTGCACTAAATGAAGACTGGCCTGAGTGAGCACTGTAAGAACCGTGGCTAGCTGATGAACCACAATGAGCTGGACAACCCGCATGAGTGTGCCTGTAAGAACAACCCCTACCGCGGTAAAACTGACCCCCTGAAGGAACACCGCTAAAATCACCGGAACTACGAGGCCTCTTAGCCTCCCTCCCAACCCGCTCCTGGCTGCGAACCATCTCAATCTGACGAGCAATGTCAACAACCTCGTCGAAAGTAGCACCAGACATTCTCTCTTTAGTCATGAGTAATCGCAGCTGAAAAGTGAGGCCATCTATGAACCTCCTGATATTTTCCCTGTCTGTAGGAATCAACCAGATAGCATGACGGGCCAATTCTGAATATATCATCTCATACTGTGTCACGGACATATTTCCCTGACAAAGCTACTCGAACTGCCTGCGTAGCTCCTCTCTACAGGACTGAGGCACGAACTTCTCCAAGAATAGATCAGAGAACTGCTCCCACCACCTGAAGGCAGCCCCAGAAAATTGAAAAGTAGTGAATGAGACCCCACTGGTCTCTAGAATACCCATTATCCGAAGCATACGCTGACACTTATCCAGAAAACCCTGGGCATCCTCTGACTCAGCACCGCTAAAAGGTGGAGGTCGAAGCCTCTCAAATCTCTCAAGTCTCCTCTGCTCATCATCTGCCATAACAGGAACTACTGGGGCCTGAGCGGCTACAACCGGCTGAGCTGGTAGTGCCCTCGGTATCTGAAGTCCATGTACTACCTGGTCTGGAGTACATGCAACAAGGGTATGAGTACCTCCCCCAGGCTGAGAAGTGGTAGGTGCGGCCTGAGCCGAAACCACATGAGCCAGACCAGTGCAGGCTGTCAATATCTGGGCCAAAGTCTCCTAAAGGCCTGGAATCTCAATGGGCACAGCTGGTGCCTGAGTTGATTCTGTCGGCTCAGCTATATTCGGAATCTGCTCCTGAGCTAGAGCAACTGGTGGTACTACATGCGCTGGTCCAACTGTGGTACGAGCTACACCTTGACCTCGGCCCCGGCCTCTCGTGGCCCTAACTGGCGGCACTAGTGGATGACCATCCGATCTGGTATGTGTCCTCACCATCTGTAAGAAAATAGAATAGCAGAAATTTAGTTTCCAGAATCAACAAATTTGCACGACAGAATACAAGAAAGTTAAATTTTCCTAAGGGTTCTGCAGCCTCTCGAAGATAAGTACAGACGTCTCCATACCAATCCGCAAGACTCTACTAAACCTACTCATAACTCGTGAGACCTATGTAACCTAGGCTCTGATACTAACTTGTCACGACCCAAAATCCCAACCTGTCGTGATGGCGCCTATCTCGATACTAGGCAAGCTGAAATTTCAATAAACCAAAACTTCTCTTTAAGGTTGAAAATATAATATTTAAATACAATACAAACACTCTCCAAAACCTGGTGTCACTGAGTACATGAGCATCTAATATGAATACAAGTCTGAAAAATATAGTCTATAATAGTCTGAGACCAAATACGGTAAACAAAGAGATAGAGAAGGAGAGACAAGGTCTGCGGAACACGGTAGCTACCTCAAAATCTCCTGAAAATCAACTGCGCGAAAGGATCAACACCCGCTATGTCCGGGAACACCTGGATCTGCATACGAAGTGCAGGGTGTAGTATGAGTACAACCAACTCAGCAAGTAACATTAATAAATAAGGAACTGAAGATAGAAACGAGCTACGCAGTTATGGCTCATTTCCAGTAATCCCAGCAAAGAATAGACATGCTATCAAATATGGCATTTTAATTTCAAATCAATTTTTTTTATACAGTTCCTGTTCATAAAATCCGTATATCAACAATATTTCAGAGATTTCACAACAATGACAGATAGCAACTAAGTGCAACAACAAATGGAAATCAAGTACAACCTCTCAGGACAACAATCACTTACTGGGCTCCCAGCCCTCATCACTCACTCAATGGGTACCCGCGCTCACAGGGGGTGTACAGACTCCGGAGGGGCTCCTACAGCCCAAGCGCTATAATCTGCATGGACAACTCACGTGCCATAATATAAATATCTGGATCCGCATGGCCAACTCACGTGTTGCACGGCCAACTCACGTGCTATAGTATAATATAAGGATCCGCACGGCCAACTCACGTGATGTAGTATAATATAAGGATCTGCACGGCCAACTCACGTGTTATAGTATAATATAAGGATACGCACGGCCAACTCGCGTGCTGCACGGACAACTCACGTGCTATAGTATCAATATCTCACAATCAGGCCCTTGGCCTCACTCAGTCATAAATCTCTCCAGTCTCTCGGGCTCTCAATAATCACGAAATCAGCCCAAACAACAATGATATGATGTATCAATAATAATAACAGAGACTGAGATAAAATGTGCAAGTAAAAACTGAGACTGAGTACATATAGCATTTAGCAGGAAATTCAACAAGTACGCGACCTCTGTGGGTCCCAACAGTACTATCACATAGCCTAAGTATGATTTCTAACATGATTTACAGTCAAATTTATCAACACATAGAGAGCATATAGCTAACAACAAATTATTCAACTTTACAATTTCCCGGGACGGACCAAGTCACAATCCTCTCGGTGCACGCCCACACGCCCGTCACCTAGCATGTGCGTCACCTCCAAAATAATCGCATGATACCAAAATCTATGGTTTCATGCCCTCAGGACCAGATTTAAAACTGTTACTTACTTCAAGCCGTGAAATTCTTATTCTGCAACGTCCTTTTCTCGTGAATTGGTCTCCAAACGCCTCGAATCTGGTCATAAATAATTTGTTTCAGTCAATAAAATTCATTGGAATTAATTCCATAAGAAAATAATAATTTTCCATAAAAATCCAAAAATTAGCTCAAATATCGCCCGTGGGGTCCACGTCTCGGAACCCGACAAAAGTTACAAAATCCGAAAGCCCATTCAACCACGAGTCTACCCATACCAGTTTTACCAAAATCCGACCTCAACTCAACCCTCAAATCTACAAATCTTATTTCCAAATTTCTAAGTTCCAATCTCCGATTTACACATCAAAATCATGTAATCTAGTCGGATTATTCGATGATAGTTCAATATTGTGGAGTAGAAATGATCATAAGGGACTTACCTCAAGTTTTCCTTGAAAATATATACAAAATCGCATCTTCTCAAGCTCCAATTTGCCAAAAATGGCGAATGGGACGAAGTCCCTATTTTTATAATTCTGCCCAGACTGCCTCGATCTTGGCCTTCGATCGAGGTCCTCGATCCTGGGTCTCGATCCTGGACCTCAATTCTGTCCCTCGATCCTGGCCCTCGATCATGGCTCTCGACCCTGGTCTCGACCCTGCCTTCGATCGTGGCCTTCGACCCTGGGCTCGATCGTGGCTTCGAGCCTGATCCTCAACCCTGCCTTCGATCGTGGCCCTCGACCCTGGGCTCGATCGTGGCTTCGAGCCTGATCCTCGACCCTGCCTTCGATCGTGGACCTCGACCCTGGGCTCGATCGTCCTTGATTCTGGGCTCGATTTATTTGGGCTCGATTCTGGGCTCGATCTTGGCAGAAGAAATTTCCAATAGAAGGAAATTGCAGCAGCTGTTGTAGTTCAATTTTTGATCCGTTAACCATCCGAAACTCACCCGAGGCCCTCGGGACCTCAACCAAATATACCAACAAGTCCTAAAACATCATACGAACTTAGTCGAATCCTCAAATCACCTCAAACAACGCTAAAATCATGAATTACGCCCCAATTCAAGCCTATTGAACTTTGAAACTTTCCATTTCTACAAACAATGCCGAAACCTATCAAATCACGTCCGATTGACCTCAAATTTTTCACACCAGTCATAAATGATATAACAGACCTATTAAAATTTTCAGAATCGGATTTCGACCCCGATATCAAAAAGTCAACCCCCCGGTCAAACTTTTCAAAAATTCAACTTTCGGCATTTCAAGCCTAATTCCTCTACGGACCTCCAAAAAATTTTCTGGACACGCTTCTAAGTCCAAAATCACCATACAGAACTATTGGAATCATCAAAATTCAAATCCGATGTCATTTACACATAGGTCCATATCCGGTCCACTTTTCTAACTTAAATATTTTAATTATGAGACTAAGTGTCTCATTTAATTCCGAATTCCTTTCGGACCCGAACCAACTAACTCGATACGTCATAAATCAACTGCAAGGCATAAATTGAGCAATAAATGGGGGAACGGAGTTATAATATTCAAAACGATCGGCCGGGTCGTTACAAAATAATTCTTTCACTCCATGCATCTAATGCAATAAATAATTTTAACATATTCTCGAACTATAAGTCTCTTGGTTGTCAGGTCGCTCTTTATAAACAAGAAATAAATAAAAATATTTATTTTGATGGATAGCTTTACAATAAAATATCTTATATTTTATTATTTAAGAACTCAATTTTTAGTAGGAGAGAATTGTTATTAGAACAACTTTTAATAATATGTATGATCAAATCTTTTATAGTACATGAATTTAGTTCAAGTTGTCTACATGCTTAGTCCTAAATTAATTTACATCACATGTAATAAATAATTTAAAATTATGTAATGAACAAGCACGTGACATAAAAACGAAATTCAACATTCTTCTAACATGTTTATATTATATATCATATAAAAATAATTCATGCCAGAATATTATTATTAATTAACATCTCATGAACTAATAACAAATAAAATAACAGTAGAATCCAATAACCTATTATAGATTACAGTCATATCAAATACAAAATTTTAAATTCAAGTTATAAACTATCTCAATAGTTTAACTTATATGAATACATATTTATTCACAATAAAATAATATCAATCCATATGTATTAAAACAATTTGACTATTGCACATGAAAAAGTATTATGGTTTGAACTCTTCAAATATAATCTTAAAATATTTCATAAATAAATTTTAGACACGAGAAACCATGGCTCTGATACCACTGTAGGATTGCATATAGATGTTCGTAACATGCAGCGGAAGACAATAACAATCCTAGGAAGATCTTTTCGTGTTTAATATTTATTTATATGTTAAAGATCGGATCTGATACGTACCTGGTGGAGAGAGTCTTGTTTCAAAAATTATTCGATAGTGCGAAGACTCTATGCGTATCCACTCCGAGATCGATCCATGCTATAAACTCTTTGATCAATAAAACACGCGAACAAATTGAATGAAAACTTGTTTTGAAATTTTTCTCAAAAATCTCAACTCAACGGTAGAAAATCAAGAAACACTTTTCTTGTAATTGTATTTTCTCTCTTGGCTTTGTATTGCATTCTTACTTTCACAAAGTGGTTTTTCTTCTCAAGCATTAATGCGGCAAATTTTCTTCATCACCCTTTATATAGCATCACCTATAAACTTTTTTCCTATTTGGTTGAGGTAATGATTTACTTAGGGTAAAAGTTTATTCTAAAATAAACTTATGAAATTTTCCATTGGATAAACCTATGTACCATTCCTAATGGGATACGTGCGCCGTCTTCAGCTTGTCCTTTGGGGACGTTCCAATTCAATTCCAAATTTGATTGGATTATAATAATTAGCTAATATTTTATACTAAAAAATATCAATCCCATACTTAATGGGTTTGAACTAATCTCACGTCCATTTTTGGACTTTTTTGTCCGTCCAATTCTAAATTGGATTTTCAAATAATATATTATATACATACCTTATATAAATAAATATTAATTATATGTATATATATATCACATATATATTTCAATTAAGAGATAATTTAATTTTTTATTCCAAATAGAAAACTTCAATTTGTTCACAATATTAATTATATTCTCTGTGCTAGCAAAGAACATAATAATATTTCATTTGAACTAATAATTTAATTTATTTGACTCATCAAATTCTTTAATTTAATTATCAAACAATCAAATAATTAATCCTTTAGCAAAGATCAGAACATTCGTTAGTGTGCGACCCCATATGTTCAATACTAAGTCGATAGTAAATTGATCATATCAGTATACTAATCAAGGGTGGCGTCTAGCAACACTCCTTAATGACCGGATAGTATGAAGTATACAATTTACTCTCAAGAACGGTAGAAGAGTAATGTAGTATTTTCTTCTGTCCTTATAGCTCTGGGTCACCCTAGGATATAGTTCAACTGTCAAATCCTAATAGGCGACAACTATGTGTTCATGTCAAATATAATCGACCATTGAATGACCTAAGAAATTCTTTTCTTATTTCATTCAATTTTCCTGACCAAGGTCTTAATTTGATCGTTTATAATTCATGACAACATGGAGCTTAAACTCATTACCAAGAGTCAACAGATTCAATCTTGATCAATCACAAATTCTACAAGTATTTAATCATACCCAATATCCTTTCAACTATCACCCTAGGGCCATAGGTGTCTAGTATCAAAATACAATAAATAACTTGTCAATTACTATGACGATCTCAGGTCAAAGGAAACTCTTACATCACATTCTTCAAGAGATTATCCTATTGACAGTTTATAGTAATTCTAACCATTAAGAATTATCCAATGAGTCGGTTCAATGATCATATCTCTATGTGCATCATCTATCTATGTGATTTAGTTTATGAGATCAACTAATCTTTATCCAATAAAGACGATCACATAACTATTGATCTAACCGGATTACTAATATCAAAATTAATAATCCTATGATCAAGAACAAATTTAGATTAAATTATAAGAAATTTTACCCTTATTATCATGATCTCCATCATGATGACAAGTCTCAAAATTTAATCAAGTACCTTATCAAGTTAATTAAATAATTAATAATAACAATGATAAAAGAATATCAAATGCCATATATATTTTATACCAAATAACGTTCATAAAAATATGTTCAAATCATCAAATGTGAGAATGGATCTAGGGCATATCAACTATATCCCCAACAATATGGTCCCTCATTGTATCAGGATCAATTTGCTTCATATAGAAGGTTATGCATTCAGTTTGGATCTTCGACAGATGTATGTCGTTAATGAAATTAACTCGATCACAGCCATTATTCTATCAGATGGTGTTTTTCTCCTCCATTTTACTGATAATAATTTGTTGAAAGAGAGCACTTCGCTTTTGCGCTAAGCCAGTATGTCAATGCTGCAATATCTTAGCACAAGACCCTCAATAACTGACTTGGGTATGCTTGCCCAGACATGACAAAATAATACTAACATCAACAACAGTTTCAATTAGTGCTAAGCTTCTCAAACATTCATTTTGGTATTTTTATTTACTCAGTCACTACAGGTTCGGTAAAGTGTGTATTAGTTTAGTTCTACAATGTATATGCACACATAATTGTTTTCCCCCTTCAGAGCATATAGAAAAGGCCGGAAAAAGTATTATTCATTGGTCCAAAAAGAACTACACTATATTAGTTTTTTAGAAAGCCAACTAGTCTTTTCTTTCGACTATGAACTTCAAACATCTTTAAATATTTTTAACAATTAAATGTTGTGATTATATTGTTCTTTACTGTAATGATACGGCCGGTCGTTTTGATTATTATCGCTCCGTTTAGTGGCTTAAGGTCTCGAGCAATTCCGTATTATGTGTTATGATGTGCGCGCATAGTCGAGTTCGGACTTCGGATGATTCGGGATTTGATGTGGAAGAGGGATTCATGTTTTAGAAGCTTAAGCGGTAAGAGTTGACGAAATTTGACTTTTATGTAGACTACTCCGAAATAGTATTTTGATGATTCCAATAGCATCGCATGGTGATTTTGGACTTAGGCATGCGTCCGAATTTGTATTTAGAGGTCCGTAGAGTAATTTGAAGCATTTCGACAAAAAATTAAAAGTTGAAGTTTTTTGGAAGGTTGAAAGGTTTGACCGAAAGTTGATCTTGGTGATATCGGGTCGGAATGCAATTTAGAGAGTTTGATTAGTTCCGTTATGTCAATTGGGACTTGCATGCAAAATTTGACGTCATTCCGGGTTGATTTGATGTGTTTCGGCACGAATTTTGGAAGTTGGAAGATTTGAAAGTTCATAAGTTCGATTCGTGGTGTGATTCGTAGTTTCGGTGTTGTTTGACGTGATTTGAGGCCTCGAGTAGGTCTGTGTGGTGTTATAGAACTTGTTGGTATTTCTAGACGGGGTCCCGGGGACCCCAGGTGTGTTTCGGACGAGTTCCGGATGATTTTATTGCTTGTGACCAGGTCTGCTTCTGGTGTATCCGCATCTTTGGATGTTTGATCGCACATGCGGAGCCGCTTCTGCGAGGTTCTTGGTCGCTTATGCGATGTTGGTGCAGGTCCTGTCGTGTCGCTTCTGCGGAGAGGGGAGCGCAGGTGCGAGATCGCATCTGCGGAAGGTTGATCGCAAATGCGCAATATGTGTTCTAGGTGGTCGTCCGCTTCTGCGGCGTTTGTCACGCTTTTGCGCAATCGTAGATGCGATTATTGGGCCGCAGGTGCGAGTTATGGGCTTTCAAGTGAAGACCGCAGGTGCGGTGTTTTCTCGCAAAAGCGAAGCCGCAGACACGACATTTTTGTGCGCAAATGCGAAGAGCCCTGGGCAGAATCATATATTCGAGGGTTTGGCATTGTTTTGTTCATTTTTGAGTTTGAAGCCTTGATTTTGAGCGTCTTTGGAGAGATTCTTCACGAGTTTGATTTTGGTAAGTTTTCTCTACCCGAATCTTGTTATATTTCATGAATCCATTGCTATTTTCATCATTTAATTAGTGAATTATGTTGGAAATTTGGGGAAACTTTGTAGAAACCTTACAAAATGTAAGATAATGATTTGAAGGACGAATTGATGTCGGAAATGGATAATTTTGGTATGGTTGAACTCGTATCGGAATGGGTGTTCGGGTTTTGTGAATTTTATTGGAGGGGGGGGGTGACCTTTGGGTTGACCTTTTAGTTTTTATTAAAGATCGAAGCTTTATTATCTGGAATTGTTTTCTATGAGTTTTATTTATGGATTTAAGTTATTTTGGCTAGATTTGAGCCGTCCGGAGGATGTTTCACTTGAGAGGGCCATTTTAGAGTATCGACCTAGCTTCTTTGAGGAAAGTATCTTGCCTAACTTTGTGTGGGGGAACTACCCCTTAGGATTAGAGTCTTTGGTGTTAATTGTGTCATGTGAAGTCCGTGTACGTGAGGTGACGAGTATGTGCTCTGGCTTATTTGTGGAAAGATGACCTTTTAAGGCTCTTAGGTTCTTATGTTTATTAGATATGAAGTTATTTTGTTATGTTAAGTTCCCCATTTACTAGTTTTACCTCTACGTGTTTTAATTGAGATTAATTGCCTCATGTTTCACTCTTATTGCCTATTTGACTCTTGTGTGCCTTAACTGAAGTTATTGCCTCTTCGATTGCCATGCTATCCTCTCCTAATTGATTATCCTTAATTGAAATTATTATTATCTATTCTATAATTGTCTATCCTTATTTGAGGTTATGATTATATTTTCCGCTGCTTATCCTTAATTGAATTTGTTATATCTCTTCGTAATTGCTCAATCCTAAATGAAGTTTAGTCATCCTTTATCGTAGTTGCCTCATCCTTATTTGGAATTATTGACTCATGTTATCTCCCTTGTTGTCGAATTGTACTTTTGTGGAATCATTTGTTACATATTATATCTCCCTTGTTAAGCTATTCTTGTTGAGACTAGTATTCCCTATTGTGTTTATTCTTTGTGAGCTCGTTCTACCGCTTCCTTGTGATCCAAAGCTCTTGAGTTGATTTACTTGCCGTATTCTCGTGTTATTGTTGTTGTTGTTATTATTGTTGTACTCAGTTTGTTGAGCCGAGGGTTATGCGCGGTTGTGGTATTGACACTGTTTAGAGGAAATATTGTGAAATATGGGCACATGTTGTGAAAGTCATTCTATTGTGATGTTGTATTTTTGGCACGTGATATTGTTGGGAGGTTTTGTTCGGGTGTTTGCATGATGTTTCCGCCATGTCATTGTTACTATTGATGATGCACATGCGACGTGACAAGGCGGGCTATATCTGTGTGTTTGCGCATATGGAGAGACAAGGTGGGAATAATTATTTGTGTATGTGGCGAGACAAGGCGGGCATTTACTTATTTATTGCGCACGTGGCGAGACAAGGTGGGATATGTCGCGGATTGATTTGTGATGACTTGATATGGCCTAAGGGCATTGTTGTTGTTGTTATTATTATTTGTGTAGTGGCGTGCCTAACTTGTGTGAGTTTTACCTTGTGCAAATTGTGGGGATCATTTCTTATGTGCCGTGTATTTCCTCTACTCTTACTCTTTGGCCTGAACTGTGATAGAACACTTGCACAAGCATAAACGTAATTAATCACCCCTATCATTTTAAGAAGGTGGATCCTGATGTTATTGATCATTCATACATACCCTCGCCTACTTGCCTTCTATGTGATAATTATTCTATAGGCACGTGCGTCGTCCATGAAGTTACCAGTTATAATGAGGGTACAAGCTGCCAAGTGATTAAAGTTCACGAATTGGGATCCGTGAATTGTGAACATTTTTGAGTTTTGGTACCTCGTGGGGATTATTAGATAAATCTGGTGTGAAAGAGGTTATTCTTATCGAGTTGCTACTTGTCTTTCCTTTATTTGTTTTTCACCAGATTTAAACTATGTCCAGCCTACTCTACTGTGTTATTACTTGTGGTGTCCAGCTGCTAATTGTTGCTTCTTTTTCCTATTGCAAGCACCGTATTATTATTATCATTATGCGTAGTTCTGTCGAGATATCATATTCTATTAGTTCTATACCTATACTTGTACAGGTTATCCAGTCCAGTAGGTGTCTTGACTGTCCCTCGTCACTACTCCACTGAGGTTAGTCTTGATACTTACTGGGTACCGCTGTGGTGTACTCATACTATACTTCTGCATTTTTTTGTGCAGATCAAGGTAATTCGGAGTCAGTCGATCGCTAGCTAGTTGTACGGATCTTGATGTGAAGACTCAAGGTAAACTTGTTGCTGCGTTCACAAGCCTCGGAGTCACCTTCTGTTATTGTACTTGCATTGTTTCATCTCTATTTTGAAACATTTGTATTTAGATGTTTTTGTAGCAAAGTCAGTAGAGCTTATGACTTGTGCTACCGGTTGTAGGAATTGTAATTGAATATAAGATTTTTATCCCATATTTTTCGTTGATGGTTGATTTCTTTTATTAATCTAGTAAGTGTTAGGCTTACCTAGTCTTAGAGACTAGGTGTCGTCATGACATCCTACGGAGGGAAACTGGGGTCGTAACAAGTTGGTATCAGAGCTCTAGGTTCATAGGTGCTACGAGTCATAAGCGAGTTTAGTAGAGTCTTGCGGATTAGTACAGAGACTTTGTACTTATCTTCGAGAGGCTACGAAAATATTAGGATAGTTTCACTTCTTCATTTCCTATCGTGCGAATTTATTGATCTATGAGTTTGAGGTTTTATCATTCTATTCTCTCATAGATGGTGAGGACATGAGCTGCAGTTACTGATGACGCTACACCCGGAGCAGGTGTCACTAGGGGAAAGACAGAGGCAGAGGCCGAAGAGGAGCACGTGCCGCAGCTAGGGTGCCTACCAGAGCAGCAGTTGAGGAGCCGCCAGTAGCTCTAATTGGGGGACAGGTACCGGATGTGCCTGCTGTTACCCTCAGACTTCGGGAGAATTTAGCACAGTTCCTGAGCATGTTCGGTACATTGGCTCAGGCAGGGTTAATTCCGGTTGCGCCTGCTACTTCATAGACCAAGGGAGGGACTCAGACTCCCACCGCCCGTACTCCAGAGCAGTGAGTCCATATTGTTAGGTTCCAGATGTCATGGCGACTCAACTTGTGGTCCCAGTTCAGCCCATGGTTAGGGCTGCAACATCTGAGGAAGAACAACTTAGACTTGCAGGTACCCATGGGTCTCAGAGTCCCAGTACCACATAGTTTCCACAGCCACGTCAGCACAGAGATTGCTTTGAGTATGGAGATACCGGCCACATGGTGAGAGATTGTCCCAAACATCGGATAGATGTGTCACAACAAGGTATTCAGGCTATGAGTTTGGTTCCAGCTGCCGATATCCATGCACCGCTGGCTTGGGGTACATGTCAGGTGAGTAGAGGACGCCTAAGAGGGGAAGGCCCGGCCCGTTGATGTGTTTCCTACAGTATGCATAAGGCCGTTGCACCAGATGATGTCGTTCAAGTATGGTTTTGATTTGTCATAGAGGAGCATCATTCGTATTTTGTTTCGGTTCTTCTTATCGAGATGAGTCCTCTTATCTTGCTTCACATGTGAGTGAGTTTCGTGACTTAGTACTTTGCTTATGGGTTTATCCCTGCTGGGAGATTCTATAGTGGTAGCCTGTGTCTACCATTTTATTTTTATTCATTATTGAGAGTTATGAGATTTTGAGTGACTTTCTATTCCTTATTTTGGTAGTTTTGATGTGATTTTTGGGTGTAGGAGTGCAGTATGTGTTGTGATTTTGTTGGCGGAATTGAATTAGTGGAAGGTTTCGGTTGGTATGATGTGTATGCTACTTGCGATTCAGAGTTTAGGGTGAGACCCTCGCGGTGTCAAGTGTTTCGAGGTGTTTTAACCAGGCTGTGTGCCGCAGTGGAGTTATATTAGGATGAGATCCTTGTGATTTGTTCATATACGTTGATTCTTCCTTGTTAAATTGATTCGTAGAATGGTACTGATATGGAGTTGTGTCTGTCGGGCTTGTTTGATAATTCTCGTATGTGCTCCTCCTTGCATATTTAGCTGTATTTGTGCTGTGCTTATTGAGTTTTAGCTTGCGAGGTGTGTGCCCCGGTGGTGTTAGAGGTGACTTGTTTATTCGGGTGAATAGTTAGGAGGTCTTCATGTTTCTTGCATCGTTGTCAGTGTTGTGGAGGTTTGAAATAGGGTTCTAACAGATATGAGGCTAATTGTCGGTGCTGGATTTGATTACGGGCATCTGATAAGTGGGGATTTTGACTACTTATTAGTACTTTTTAGCTTTTGTTTTAGTCCAAAAGTATTTAATTGTGTTCCCGAAAATTAATGAAATGTGCTTAATTGCAGGAATATTGGAAGATGAACTCCCGAGATGAAATCCAACTCAAGAAGGAGTAATTTGAACTCAAAGACATTAAAGGCACAAAAACTCAGAAGTGCGGACCGCAAAATACCATCTGCAGCCGCATGTTGTGAAGGAAAAACCATCAGAGTTTGGTGCAAAGTGCGGTCCACAGATGAATTGTGCAGCCGCAAAAGCTAGGCCATGAGCAAAGTTCAGAGAAGATGCATTTCAGGTCCCCCAGAAGTGTGAGAGTTATGCGGCCGCAATTACAATTATGTGGACCGCAGAAGAGCAAGATGTGGCCACAGTTACAATTATGTGGACCACAGAAAGAGTGCATTGCAGCTGCAAACCAGAATTATGTGGCCGCAGACTTCCAATCCTCTTAAGCTGAAGAAAAGTGCGGACCACACATGGAATTGTGCGGCCGTAGAACCTCCCGAAGGGCATTTTTGTCCGAAATTTCCAGCCATGTATAAATAGGCGAGTTTCACATTTTTAGGTCAACTTTTGACATCAGCTGCTACAGTAGCCGTTTCCTTTTACTCTTTTTAGTAGTTTTTCATATTTCGAGCTATTTGAACATAGATTTTATCATTTTAATTAGCAATATGAGTTTAATTATCATTTCTTCTTCTTTTTCTTCCATTTCAAGCATGAGTAGCTAGAGTTTTACTAGGGTTGTGACCCAACCCTAGTGTGTAAACTTAATGGGTGTTTAATTTAATGATTGTTTATGGTTGGGTGTTTATTATTTAGCCTTGTTCTTGCTTTTATTTGTGGAATTAATTATTGCAAACATTAGTTCATGCCTATTTGACTTGGTCTTTACTTGAGAAAGAGAGACTTTAGTCTAGGAAAACTTGGCTAACAAGAAATTGGGTCAATCGAGAAATTGACAATCCCAATTAAAGGGTTGAACCTAGATATAGTAACAACCCGACTTGAGCTTTTTTATCAACCATTTTTTTCAATACCTATTTGGATTTGAGAAAGCCAAATCAGGCAAAATCACTCTCTGACCGAGAGGTATTGAGTGGGTAATTGAGTGTTGATAGCTATAATACACCTCGGCCAATAAAACAAGTATTAAAGTTTATATCCATTTAGGAAAACACCTAGGTGAAGGTCATAGCCCTATGCCTTTTTATAACATTTGAAAAACAACAAAAACAATTTCCTAGTTTTATTTACTAATTGCAATCGTAGTTTAATTTAGACTTTAAAATACCCCAATTTTGTGGAAGTGCAAATTTAGATATACAAACTCACGCGCTATGATATATACTACTAACTCCCATACATGTAGCTCCCTGTGGATTTCGACCCTGACTCTTGTTGGGTATTATTATTGCATCGACCGTTTTCATAACCTCGAATTGAGGTGTGAACTTGGACGAGATCAATTTTTGGCGCCGTTGTCGGGGAGCTAAAAGCGGTGTTAGCTATATATTTAGGTGTGTTTTTGGGATATCTTCTTTTCCTTCCTTGTTACTAATGAGTTGAGAAATTCTAGGTGCAATCATGGCAAACAATGAGCTCGAAAACTTACCTTTGGGGGATGTGGACGTTCAGGATGATCAAATGGATGAGGTCCCTATTGAACCTCAAACCAATAGACGAGGTTGACCGCCTCATGACAATGTGCCCGTTCCACCCCCACCTCCACCACGAGCGGCTCCACACTGGGTGTTGCCGAATGAAGGGTATGCAAGTTCTATAGTCCCTCCCCGTATTAGGACGGTAAACTTCCAAATCACCAACGTGATGCTCACTTTGCTCGAGAAACGAGGGTTCTTCACCGATGCACCGGGTCAAAATACATATAAACAAGTGTCTTCGAGGATGCTTTGAGGCTAAGGATTTTTCCCTTCTCTCTACGGGGGAAAGCTTTAGATTGGTTGGAACGCTTGCCAATTTATTCCATTCATACTTGGGATGAACTAGCGGAAAATTTTATTTCTAAGTACTTCTCTCCCGGGCACATGGCTATTTTTCGGGATGAAATTCTAGCATTCAAGCCAGAGCCCAATGAACCACTACACGAGATATGGGAAAGGTATAGATGGTGAAAGAGTGCCCCAACAACGATATGACAAAGAACATGATTCAACAAACTTTCTATAGGGGGGATCAATACAACCAACCAATGTGCAGTGAATCAACTTGCCGGTGGGAACTTCATGACTACGCCTTATGCGGAGGCGTGTGATATCTTGGATGAGATGGCGGATATTTCTTCAGTGTGGAAATCTCGGGCTAATGTTCCACAAGGTGACCCCAATGTTATTCACCTTCACAAAGAGTTTCATGATCATGGACAAGCTATGGTCGAGTTGACTACCACCATGAACCAATTGGCAAAGGCTCAACTTCAATAAGTGCAAAACCCGAGGCAAGTCAATGCAATGGAGGGAGTAAATATGATGGTGAACAAGCGAAGAACAAGAAGTCCACAAGTGTAACAAAGGGTGGACAATTTTGTGCAAGATGATAGTGGATTTGATCAAGATGAATCTTACAATGACCAAGAAGAGGAGGTCCAATATGTGAACAACTTTCAAGGGCAAGGAAACAACTACCAAGTCCCTAGCCAATAATAATGGAGACCTCAAAATAATCAAGGCAGTTGGAATTCTCACAACCAAGGTAATTGGAGTGGTAGAAACAATCAAAGTAATTGGAATAGCAACAACAGTCAAGGCAATTGGAGTGGAAGCAATAATCAAGGGAATTGGCATAACAGCAATAACCAAGGCAATAGGAGAGGCACCAATCAAGGCGGGTGGAATAACAATCAAGGAAATCAGGGGTCGGGTTTTCAAAGGCCCTCGATGTATCAACAACCGAGCAATCCACCTCTTTATCCTTCCCAAGGTCCTAGTTCTTCCAACAATAAAATGGGCCGTATTGAGAACATGTTCAAGCAAATGATGGAGAAGAACGCCGATTCTGATGCTCAACTTGCTTCACACAACACATCGATCCGTAACTTGGAAGTGCAAATGGGACAAATCTCTCAAGCTTTAAATTCTCGTCCTAAGGGGGCACTACCAAGTGACACGATGGTGAACCCTAAGGGTGGGAACAATACAGGGCATGCCATGGCCTTTACTACAAGAAGTGAAAGAGGCGGGAATGCACCCACCTCAAGTCAAAGACAACTTGTGGGTGATGAACAAGTGGTAGAATAAGAGGAGATCCCAACCAATATGGTGCAAGAAAATGATGAAGTGCGGATTGATATTGATGACACGGTGGAAGAGACTCAAGAGGAAGTGAACACGTCTAGGGAGCATGTGATTGACATACCAGAATCGGTAGTGCAAAAGGCTAAGGCACCATTGCCTAAGCCACCTCCTCAATATCATCAAAGGCTCACCAAGCAAAATAGCGAGAATCAATTAAAAAATTTCATTGATATGATGAAGAGTATCTTGATAAATGTGCCATTAGTTGAAGCCTTGGAGCAAATGCCCGGATACACAAAATTTAAGAAGGACTTCGTGACAAAGAAGCGAACGATAAATTTTGAAACTATCAAAGTCACTCACCAAGTGAGTGCAATTGTGCATTTTATGGATCCTAAGTTTGAAGATCTCAGTGCTTTCACAATCTCTTGCACCATTGGAAGTGCTGAGTTTGCCAAAGCTCTTTGTGATCTTGGGACGAGTATCAATTTGATGCCCTATTCGGGTTTTCAAGACCTTGGGGAATTAGGAAACCAAGACCCACATCTATGAGGTTACAAATGGTCGATCGTACAATGAAGATACCGTTGGGGGTGATTGAAGATGTATTGGTTTGTGTCGATAAGTTCATTCCCCCGGCGGATTTTGTTATTCTTGGTTGTAAAGTGCACTATGAGGTGCCGATTATTCTTGAAAAACCTTTCCTGGCTACGGGGAAGGCTCTTGTTAATGTAGAAGCCAGAGAACTCACTTTTCGGGTGGGTGATGAAAAAGTGGTGTTCCACATGTGCAAATCTATGAGGCAGCCGAATAGCAATGAAGTGTGTTCATTCGTGCACTTGGTGACCGATGTCATTATTGATGATAAAAGTGCCACGATTAATATGGGTGATATGTTGGAGGTCGTATTGCTCAATTTTGATGATGACGAGATGGATGGCTTCATGGAATGTGTAAATTGTTTGCAAGGAATGGGGTCGTACAACTATGCACCCCAGAAACTTTCCATGGATCTTAAGAATAGAAAAACTCCTCCTACAAATCCTTTAATTGAAGAGCCTCCGATCTTGGAGTTGAAGCCATTGCCTCCACATATCAGGTATGAATTCCTTGGCCCTTGTTTTACTTTACCGGTTATTCTTTCCTCTTGTTTGACTAACATACAGGTTGACTCTATATTGGCGGTGCTCCACAAGAGGAAGAAAGCTATTGGGTGGACTTTGGCGGATATTCGGGGAATAAGCCCCGTATTTTGCATGTACAAGATTAACTTGGAGGAATATTCCAAACCCTCCATTGAACATCAAAGGAGACTCAATAAAGCCATGCAAGACTTGGTCAAAAAGGAGATTATCAAATGGTTGGATGCCAGGGTGGTCTACCCTATTTCCGACAGTTCGTGGACTTCTCCGGTGAAATGTGTCCCTAATAAGGGAGCATAATTGTGGTCACCAATGATAAGAACGAGTTGATTCCCATAAGAACGGTGACCGGGTGGAGAGTGTGTATGGACTATCGGAAGCTGAACAAAGTCACAAGAAAAGACCATTTTCCACTCCCCTTCCTTGACCAAATGCTTGATAGGTTGGCCGGTCGTGATTTCTATTGCTTTCTAGATGGATATTCGGGGTACAACCAAATCCTTATTGCCCCGGAAGATCAACAGAAAACAACTTTCACTTGTCCCTATGGCACTTTCGCTTTTAAGTGGATGTCATTTGGCTTATGCAATGCACCGATAACTTTTCAATGGTGTGTGATGGAGATCTTTACGGATATGGTAGAGTAGTACCTTGAAGTCTTCATGGATGACTTTTCGGTAGTCGGGGATTCCTTTGATGATTGCTTGGCAAATTTGGATAGAGTATTGGCAAGGTGTAAAGAAACGAACTTGGTGCTAAATTGAGAGAAATGCCATTTCATGGTCGAGGAAGGCATTGTCCTTGGCCACAAAATTTCAAATAATGGCATAGAGGTCGACAAGGCAAAGATAGAGGTGATTTCTAAACTTCCACCTCCAACTTCAGTGAAAGGCGTGAGAAGTTTCTTGGGTCACGCGGGGTTCTACTGGCGCTTCATAAAGGATTTTTCTAAAGCAGTGAACCCATTGTGCAAGCTCTTAGAGAAAGATTCTAAGCTTTACTTCAATGATGATTGTATGAGATCTTTTGAATTGCTAAAGTTCAAGTTGACAACAACTCCCATTACCACCGCCCATAATTGGAGTATTCCTTTTGAGCTATGTGCGATGCTAGTGATGTAGCGGTTGGGGCAGTTTTGGGGCAACGTATCAAGAAAATTTTTCATCTGGTCTACTATGCTAGTAAGACCATTAATGATGCCCAAGTTAATTACACCGTTACTGAAAAGAGCTTCTTGCCATTGTGTTTGCAATTGAGAAATTTTGCCCATACTTGATGGGTGCAAATGTTATTGTTCATACGGATCATGCAGCACTTTGCTATCTTATGATCAAGAAATATTCAAAAGCTAGGTTGATGAGATGGGTGCTATTGTTGCAAGAGTTTGATATTGACATCCAAGATAAAAAAAGGGAGTGAAAATCAAGTGGCAGACCACTTGTCTCATTTGGAGGAGGAGGGGAGGCCACATGATGGCCTTGAAATCAATGACTTCATCCCCGATGAGAAACTATTGGATATTTCAATGAATGAGGTGTCATGGTTCACAGATCTAGAAAACTTCCTTGTGTGTGAAATCATCCCGGATGAGCTCTCTTTAAATCAAAAGAAGAAGCTCAAACGGTATTGTCAAGATTATTATAGGGACGAGCCATACCTTTTCCGGATTTGCACAGATGGGGTAATTATAAGATGTGTACCGGACGAAGAGAAAAATATTATTCTTTAGGCTTGCCATTCTTCGCCTTATGGTGGTCACAATGGCGGAGCAAGAACGGCGACCAAAGTGCTAAGTTGCGGTTTTTATTGGCCCACTCTCTACAACAATGCAAGTGATATAGTAAAAAGATGTGATGAATGCCAACAGGCCGGTGGAATCTCTAAGAAGAATGAAATGCCTTTCACTACTATTTTGGAGATTGATATCTTTAATGTGTGGGGTATTGACTTCATGGGTCCTTTTGTGAGTTCTTATGGAAACACCTACATCTTGGTCAAGGTTGATTATGTGTCTAAATGGGTTGAGGCCATTGCTCTACCCAATAAGCAAGGAGTGTGGTGGAGTTCTTGGAGAAGAATATTTTCAAAAGATTTGGTACTCCGCGGGCAATCATTAGCGATGGGGGTCGCTTTTTTGCAACAAGGCTTTTGACACTTTTCTTAGCAAGTATGGTGTCACTCATAAAGTTACGACTCCCTATCATCCACAAACTAGCAGTCAAGTGGAAGTCTCCAATCGGGAGATAAAGAGTATCTTGTCCAAAACAGTGAATACTAACCGGACAGATTGGTCAAAGAAGCTTGATGATGCACTATGGGCTTATCGGACTGCGTTCAAAACTCCTATCGGGATGTCTTCATACCGGTTGGTATTTGAAAAATCTTGTCATCTTCCGGTGAAACTTGATCACAAAGCCATGTGGTCTTTAAAGAAATTGAATCTTGATTGGGATGCAGCCGCTAACTTGCGGGTTGCACATTTTAATGAATTGGATGAGTTCCGGTACGATGCTTATGCAAGTTAGTCCTTGTACAAAGAGAAGATGAAGTACCTTCATAACAAATACATCCGAAACAAGGAATTTAAGGTGGGCGATCTTGTTTTGTTGTTCAACTCACGATTGAAGATGTTTTCCGGGAAGCTGAAATCTAAATGGAGTGGTCCCTTTGAAATTATAGGTGTGACACCTTTTGGTGCCTTGGATTTAAAGAACAAAATGATGAGGTATTCCGAGTCAATGGTCACCGGGTGAAGCTTTATTTGGGAAAGGTTGATGATGGCCACATGATGGCAGTTATTCATTTGAAGTGATGGCAATTTGCACCGTGCCGCGACGTTAAATCAGGCGCTTCTTGGGAGATAACCCATGTTTCTTTTTCTTTTTCTTTTCTTCTTTTGTAGATAGGTGTTATTTTTGTGCTAACTGGATTTGAAGTGTGTTGTAGGAATGAGTGAGCTTTACAGGAATTGTGCTCAGAAAATTGGCTAAGTGTGGAAAAAGTGCGGACCGCATGTGTATTGTGCGGACCGCACAATTGTAGTCACTACAACAAAAGAGAACTGTGGCCGCACAATTACAGTGCAGACCGCATAAATTGGAAAGGGGAAATGCAAACTCTATGAAGTTTGGTCAGTCAGAGAAATGGCCAAAGTGCGGCCGCACATTAAAATCTGCGGTCACATCACATATTCTACGGACTGCAGATCAGCAAGAGCTTTTGAGACTCCAGGTAACAGAGTGCGGACCGTAGAAGGAATTATGCGGCCACACTTATCCCATATCCATGCAGTCTGATCGTCAAGTATAAATAATAACCTTAGGGGATACGGTACATTTGTTCCCCTATCTGGGCACTCAAAATTTTAAAATATTGAAATCGTTTGTTAAATTATCTGCCACACTCAATCCACATATGTGTTCACTCATTTGCACTACATCATATCTGGAATGCTTCAATTACTCATAAAATTCTTCAATTTTTAGTTTAATTTTATCAATTTGTTAGGTAGCTTTAGGCCATTTGTTAATAGATTTTAATTTTACAACCATGTGGGGTTTAAACAGTGTTAGGTCAACTGATAATTGCTCTATGGGAAATGGGTGAATTGATTTTCATGCTTCATTGTTAATACTATGTCGAATTTGTGCAAAAACTTGAACAACCCTAGAAAGTCTGCTCGTAATTGTTTGAAATCTGCGGCCGCACAAGAAATTGTGCGGTGCGCAAAAGTTGAGATTAGGGTTCTTTAGTCAAGGCTGATTTTGCGGCCGCACTTAAAATTGTGCGGACCGCAGAAATCCCATCGCGGCCGCAGAAAAGTAAATGCGGCCGTAAAACAGCCCAATCTCTATCTTCAGAGAGTTGACATTTTGGTGAGTCTGATGTGCGGCCCCGATGATAAAAGTGCGGACCACAATTTAAATCTGCGGTCACACTAATAATTGTGCCTACCGCAGATTCATTGTTGCGGCCTCAAGTTCACAATGTGCGGTCCGCACATCCCAGCCTGCGACCGTACTTGTAATTATGCGGACCGCACTTGCCCACCCTGCCAGCATGTTCTAAACTGTGTGTTTACTATCTGTTTGCAATTGAACTACAACTGATTACTGTTGTTGCTTGTTACAGAAAATGGTTACATCTCGAGGCTGCGGTGATACTTCAAAGGGGAGGGGTGAACCTTCCAGAGGTCGAGGCAAATGCATTTTACCCCTCTCCCTCCAAAAAATAATCACCAAGAAAGCTATAGCCGGCAGAGGAAGAAATCCAGAGCCCTCCGAATCTAGTTCATATGCCCCATCTCGGGAAGCATCGGAGGGTGACTCAGTGCAAGAGCAGCCTGATGTCCAATCACAGCTACAGGAAGGTATCAACTCCGGAACGAGCCTTCTTCCTCACATAGCACCTTTGAGGGTTCAGAGAGTGCCAGTCAGTCTTCAGAGCCCTCTTCTATACCTGTCCCTGAGGCACCAGCGGCTACTGTTGATGATATTTCGGATGATGGCCGAGGAAGTGATACTACAGTTGCCGGCCTTGAGAGGTCGAAAAATAAAGAGGTCTGGGAGGACCGTTTTGTAAGCCTAGCTATCTCTGATAGATGCACACAACCCGAAGAGAAAGGGTCAGCCGACTACCATCGTAGGCTAGTCTAATGAGCCATCGATGATGGGTACAGAGACAGCTGATATACCATCCACTTCAGTAGAGCCTTCTGCCAGTGCAGCTGACATGCCTCCACCTTCAGCCCCAATGCCTCCCACCTCGGCTTTGAAGTTGGTGCCTATGCCTTCTACTCCACTCTCTACGTTGTGAGTCTCCCAGACACTAGCGAGCCTCAACAACTGGATGCAGACAATTACTGCAAAGCTGTCTGACATATCCAGTCATGTTGCAGCACAGTCATCTATTATGTCACCCCAGATTCCCCCCACAGTTGAAGAAAACTTGAAGAAGATCTTGAAAATCAAAACACGATCATGGACACTTTAGTGCAGCATGGGGCAGTGATCGAAGAGTTGGGCAAAGAGGTAAAGAAGATGAGAAAGCGGCAGGCCTCTAAGAAGTCAGTGGACGAGCTTCGGAGCTAGGTTATGAAGTTTGCAGCTACAGGTGACATTCCATTTCATATGTTGATTAACCCACACCATCCAGGCCCAGATCCTACAGCATCTACATCATCAGCTGGCCAGTCTGAGTAGCCAGACACAACTGCTGACACTGCTGAGGCAGTCCATCATATGTTCACCAACCCAGCTACTCCCGGACTTGAGGATGATGAGATCCGATTGGATGAGGCTGAGGTCGGTGCCACTGCTGGGGATACAGAGATGGCCACAGAGCCATAGGGAGTTTTCTTCACTCTCACCCTTCTTTTACTCTTATGTTGTTAAGCATTGGTGGATGAGTGGAGGTGGAGTACGGTGGTTCCATTGTATAAGAACAAATGTGATATCCAGAGTTGTAACAATTATAGGGGTATCAAATTACTGAGTCATACCATGAAAGTGTGGGAGAGGGTGGTTGAAGCGAGGTGAGGATGACAGTGTCTGTATCCGACAACCAGTTCGGGTTCATGCCGGGTCGTTCGACTACAGAAGCTATACTCCTTGTTAGAAGGTTGGTGGAACTATACAGAGAGAGGAAGAAGGATTTGTATATGGTGTTTATTGACCTAGAGAAAGCGTATGACAAGGTTCCTAGAGAAATTCTCTGGAGATGCCTGGAGGCAAAAGGTGTGTCGGTTCCCTACATTATGGCGATTAAGGACATGTATGATGGGGCTAAGACTCGGGTTAGGACAGTAGGAGGCGACTCTGAGCATTTTCCGGTTGTAATGGGGTTACACCAAGGTTTTGCGCTTAGTCCGTTCTTATTCGCCCTGGTGATGGACGCGTTAACACACCATATTCAAGGGGATGTGCCATGGTGCATGTTATTCGCCGATGACATAGTTCTGATTGATGAGTCGCGAGCCGGTGTTAACGAGAGGCTGGAGGTTTGGAGACAGAATCTTGAGTCTAAGGGTTTCAAGCTGAGCAGGACGAAGACGGAATACCTGGAGTGTAAGTTCAGCGCTGAGCCAGGGGAAAAGGGTGTGGATGTGAGGCTTGATTCGCAGGTCATCCCGAGTAGAGGAAGCTTCAAGTACCTTGGTTCGATTATCCGGGGGGAGGGGAGATCGACGAGGATGTCACACACCGTATTGGGGTAGGATGGAAGAAGTGGAGGCTAGCATCTGGAGTCCTGTGTGACAAGAGAGTGCCACCGATACTCAAAGGTAAGTTTTATAAAGTGGTAGTTAGACCGGCCATGATGTATGGGGCTGAGTGTTGGCCCGTTAAGAACTCACATATCCAGAAGATGAAAGTAGCATAAATGAGGATGTTGCAGTGGATGTGCGGGCACACTAGGATAGATAAGATTAGGAATGATAATATCCGGGAGAAGGTGCATGTGGCTCCCATTAATGACAAGATGCGGGAAGCGAGGCTTAGATGGTTCGGACATCTTCAGAGGAGAAGCCCAGATGCTCCGGTACGGAGGTGTGAGAAGCTGGTTGTGGATGGCATGAGAAGAGGTAGAGGGCAACCTAAGAAGTATTAGGGAGAGGTGATTAGGTAGGATATGGCGAGGCTCCAGATTTCCGAGGACATGACACTTGATAGGAAGATGTGGAGGTCGAGTATTAGGGTTGTAGGTTAGGAGGTAGTTGAGTCGTGCCTTACTTCGTACCATTGTGGGACTAGCCATGTAGGGTTTTTGTCTAAGATAGCTATTGGCAATGTTGTGGCTTACTATTTCGCTTTTCAGTGCATGTCCTATTTACTATCTATCGCTTTTGCTTAGCATCTTTCTTCTAGATTTCATGGTGTTCCTATTTTTCTTATGATTGTTGTGGTGATACTAATGTTTACTAATATTGTCTCCATTTGCTTTGCATCTTTCTTCTGGATTTCATGATGTTCCTATTTATCCTATGATTGTTGTTGTGATACTATTATTGTTTCCTTTTTGTCATTTTGTCTTTTTATTTTTTTGAGCCGAGGGTCTTTCGGAAATAGCCTCTCTACTCCTTCGGGGTAGGGGTAAGGTCTGCGTACACACTACCCTCCCCAGACCCCATTAGTGGGATTTTACTGGGTTGTTGTTGTTGTTGTTGTTAAGCATTGGGGACAATGCTTAACTTTATTCGGGGGAGGGGGTGGAGTTTCTTTGACTAATTTTGATGATTATGTATTTTGATAACTATGAGACATTTGGCCTATAATTAACTTATTACTATTTTCTTCTTCTTTTTCATTATGTATATATTCTCTCTTATCTCTCATTATGTATATATTTATTACGTCTTCAATAGTTTTTCTTTTGCTTTGTAGCTTCTTTATCTTTATGTTTGTTTTCTTTTTGAATTAGTAGCTTCTTGTTGATTTAATAGCTTCTTTATATGTTTTAGTGGATAATAAGCCTTTTAGTTTTCTTAATGACACGGTTCTTTCCAAAGGTAGTTTTTTGGTGAACCGGGTGACTCTTCCCAATGATGGATGGCGTGACAACCTTCTTAAGGGATTGAGTCTGTTTTTGGTGTTTAGGTAATAATAGTAGTAGTAATGAATAAAAAGACCTAATTGAGTCATACTCGAAGAGTCAAACATGCTTCACTTGGTACCAACACACTTAACTACGTGCTTATGGTTAAAAATAAGGTTTTTGGAAAGAAATAGCTCTAGTTAGTGACCTTGTGACTCTTGTGTTGATTTAGATAATCATCGAGTGGTTTAATTGAACCATAGTGATTTTCAATCTTGAATATGGTTGTTATGGGCCCTCGACCCTATCCTCTTTAACAATCTAGTTGCGTGAGAGGTGAGATGTTATTGTTGCAAGTCCAAGTACCCGTGCTAATGGTCTAGAACTTGCCCCGAATATGTTTCTAGGCGAAATTTTAAGTTTTGCTTGGCTTGAGAAGTGATTGTAGGCTCTCCTTGACCCGATTGAAGTTTTTTATTGCCCACCAATGTTGTTATCCCTAGTCAACCCATTTGAGCCTAAAACATTTATCATTTGATAACCATGTTAAAAGCCTTTGCTTATTTTATCGTGACTCTCTTTTGGTACCCGAGCTTTCCTTAACACTCTTGTGAAATAATTGGCTAAAAACGTAAGTTTGGGGGAGAGACGAGGAACTTGAAAGAGGTATCAAGGCACAAAAAGATAAAAGAAATGAAGAGAAGGAAAGGCAAGAAAAGGAAAGAACAAAAAGAAAAATGCAAAAAGAAAGTGAATAAGTTGAAAAGTTGTAGGGATTCAAAGAAAAGTAATGATGCAAAGAATGGAGAAATCAAAGAGGGAGAAAATGAATGTCATGATCAAGAAAGAGTGATGTTAAGTCTCTCTAGTTCCCCCAAGGAAAAGAAAATGCCTCAAAGAGTTGGCAAAGCATGAGCCTAGAAAAGAAAATGGAGTATTTAAGGAAATATGAACCTGTTCTATCATAGCATGTCTAGCCTTAGCCCAAAAGCCATTGCATTCCGAAAAAGCCCTACATGATTTCAAGCCGAGTGAGTTTACATTAGTGGTGATCTACATGAGGGGCAAGCCTATGGTACTTAAAGTCGTACTTACGACATTCTTTTGAGAGAGGTGAGTGAACCTTTCGCAAATCTTTGGATTGAGTGCTAAATTCTTAAGTGAGATAGGCAAACAGAGAGTAGATGAGGAGGAGTTTGGGATCCACAATGACCTACATAAAAGAGCAAGCTTCCTTGATAAATAAAGTCAACTCTTGATGCTCAAGTGTAATATTAGAACTGTTTGTGCATGGAAGTTTAACTTGTTGCCTTGTTGATAATTCATAAGTGGTGTGGGTAATTGTTTGTCCCAATTGATGTGTGAATGACTCACCTCTGATTAGCTATAATGGTTCTTAACTTGTGGAGGTGGGAACAACTTTATTTGCTTGAGGACAAGCAAAAACTTAAGTTTGGGGGAGTTGATAAGTGGGGATTTTGACTACTTATTAGTGCCTTTTAGCTTTTGTTTTAGTCCAAAAGAGTTTAATTATGTTCCCGAAAACTAATAAAATGTGCTTAATTACAGGAATATTAGAAGATGAACTCCCGAGATGAAATCTAACTCAAGAGGGAGTAATCTGAACTCAAAGACATAAAAGGCACAGAAACTCAGAAGTGTGGGTCACAGGTTGTGAAGAAAAATCCATCAGAGTTTGGTGCAAAGCGCGGTCCACACATGAATTGTGTGACCGCAAAAGCTGGGCCAGGAGAAAAGTTCAGAGAAGATGCATTTCAAGTCCCCCAGAAGTGCGGTCGCAGTTACAATTGTGCGGACCGCAGAAAGAGTGCATTGCGGCCACATACTAGAATTATGCGGACGCAGACTTCCAATCCTGTCAAGCTGAAAAAAAGTGCGGACCGCACATGGAATTGTGAGGCCGCAGAGCCTCCCGAAGGGCATTTTTGTCCGAAATTTCCAGCCATGTATACATAGACGAGTTTCACATTTTTAGGTCAACTTTTGACATCAGCTGCTACAGTAGCCGTTTCCTT